>NW_027274131.1:0-131944 GCF_030028105.1 Mobula birostris
GTGATGTTTGCTCTCCGCACTATGATCTCTGAGAGTCTTAGCCTCTGCCCTCTGCTCTCTGTGATCTTTACTCTCTGCCCTCAGGTCTGTGTGATTTTTACTCTCTGCACTCTGTTCTCTGTGATGCTGTGATGCAGTCAGCTCTCAGAGATTCTTACTCTCTGCACTCTGATCTCTGGGATTTTTATTCTCTGCAATCCATTCTCTGTGATTTTGACTTTCCGCACTCTGATATCTGTGATTTTTACTCTTTTCACTCTGCTGTCTGTGATTTTTACACCTGCACACTTCTGTCTGTGATTTTTACTCTCTGTACTCTGCTTTCTGTGATTTTTACTCTCTTCACTCTGCTCTCTGTGATATTTACTTTCTGCACTCTGATCTCTGTAACTTTTACTCTCCGCACTCTGATCTCTGTGATTTTTACTCTCTGCACTCAGATCTCTGTGATTTTTACTTTCCGCACTCTGTTCTCTGTGATTTTTAATCTCTGCATTGTGCTCTCTGATATTTTTACTCTCTGCACTCTGCTCTCTATGATTTTTACTCTCTGTACTCTGCTCTCTGTGATTTTTACTCTCCGCACTCTGTTCTCTTTGATTTTTACAGTCTGCACTCTATTCCTGTCATTTTTACTCTCTGCACTCTGATCTCTGTTATTTTTGCTCTCCGCACTCTGTTCTCTGTGATTTTTACTCTCTGCACTCTGCTCTCTGTGATTTCAACTCTCTGCACTCTGTTCTCTGTGATTTTTATTCTCCGCACTCTGCTCTCTCTGATTTTTCATCTCCGCACTCTGCTCTCTGTGATTTTACTCTCTGCACTCTGTTCTCTGTGATGTTTTTTCTCCGCACTATGATCTCTGAGAGTCTTAGCCTCTGCCCTCTGCTCTCTGTGATCTTTACTCTCTGCTCTCAGGTCTGTGTGATTTTTACTCTCTGCACTCTGTTCTCTGTGATGCTGTGATGCAGTCAGCTCTCAGAGATTCTTACTCTCTGCACTCTGATCTCTGGGATTTTTATTCTCTGCAATCCATTCTCTGTGATTTTGACTTTCCGCACTCTGATATCTGTGATTTTACTCTTTTCACTCTGCTGTCTGTGATTTTTACACCCTGCACACTTCTGTCTGTGATTTTTACACTCCACACTCTGCTTTCTGTGATTTTTACTCTGCCAATTCTGCTCTCTGTGGTTTTTACTCTCCGCACACTGTTCTCTGTGATTTTTACTCTCTGCACTATGTTCGCTGTGATTATTACTCTGTGCACTCTGTTCTCTGTGATTTTTGCTCTCCGCACTCTGTTCTCTGTGATTTTTACTCTCTGCTCTCTGATCTCTGTGATATTTACTCTGTGTACACTGCTTTCTGTGATTTTTACTCTCCCCAGTCTGTTCTCTGTGATTTTCACTCTCTGCACTCTGCGCTCTGGGATTTTTACTCTCTGCACTCTGTTCTCTGTGATTTTTACTCTCCGTACTGTGCTCTCTCTAATTTTTACTCTCTGCACTCTGTTCTCTGTGATTTTTTACTTTCCGCACTGTGCTCTCTCTAATTTTTAATCTCCTCACCTCTGCTCTCTGTAATTTTTACTCTCTGCACGCGGGACTCTGTGAATGTTATTCTCTGTACTCTGCTCTCTGTGATCTTTACTCACCGAACTCTGCTGTCTGTGATTTTTACTCTCCGCACTCTATTCTCTGAGATTTTTACACTCTGCACTCTGTTTCTGTCATTTTTACTCTCTGCACTCTGCGCTCTGTGATTTTTACACTCTGCACTCTAATTTCTGTGATTTTCACTCTATGCACTCTGCGCTCTGTGATTTTTTTCTCTCTGCACTGTGTTCTCTGTGATTTTTACTCTCCGCACTGTGCTCTCTCTAATTTTTTACTCTCTGCACTCTGCTCTCTGTGATTTTTACTCTCTTCACTCTGCTCTCTGTGATTTTTACTCTCTTCACTCTGCTCTCTGTGATTTTTTTACTCTCCGCACACTGTTCTCTGTGATGGTTACGCTCTGCACTCTGTTCTCGGTGATTTTTACAGTCTGCACTCTGTTCTCTGTGATTTTTACTCTGTGCACTCTGATCTCTGTGATATTTACTCTCTGCTCTCTTATCTCTGAGACTTTTCCTCTCTGCACTCTGATCTCGGTGATTTTCACTCTCCGCACTCTGCCCTCTGACATTTTTACTCTCTGCACTCTGCTCTCTGTGATTTCTACTCTCTGCACTCTGTTCTCTGTGATTTTTATTGTCCGCACTCTGCTCTCTCTGATTTTTCATCTCCGCACTCTGCTCTCTGTGATTTTTACTCTCTGCACTCTGTTCTCTGTGATGTTTTTCTCTCCGCACTATGATCTCTGAGAGTCTTAGCCTCTGCCCTCTGCTCTCTGTGATCTTTACTCTCTGCTCTCAGGTCTGTGTGATTTTTACTCTCTGCACTCTGTTCTCTGTGATGCTGTGATGCAGTCAGCTCTCAGAGATTCTTACTCTCTGCACTCTGATCTCTGGGATTTTTATTCTCTGCAATCCATTCTCTGTGATTTTGACTTTCCGCACTCTGATATCTGTGATTTTTACTCTTTTCACTCTGCTGTCTGTGATTTTTACACCTGCACACTTCTGTCTGTGATTTTTACACTCCACACTCTGCTTTCTGTGATTTTTACTCTGCAATTCTGCTCTCTGTGGTTTTTACTCTCCGCACACTGTTCTCTGTGATTTTTACTCTCTGCACTACGTTCGCTGTGATTATTACTCTGTGCACTCTGTTCTCTGTGATTTTTGCTCTCCGCACTCTGTTCTCTGTGATTTTTACTCTCTGCTCTCTGATCTCTGTGATATTTACTCTGTGTACACTGTTTTCTGTGATTTTTACTCTCCCCAGTCTGTTCTCTGTGATTTTTCACTCTCTGCACTCTGCGCTCTGGATTTTTACTCTCTGCACTCTGTTCTCTGTGATTTTTACTCTCCGTACTGTGCTCTCTCTAATTTTTACTCTCTGCACTCTGTTCTCTGTGATTTTTACTTTCCGCACTGTGCTCTCTCTAATTTTTAATCTCCTCACTCTGCTCTCTGTAATTTTTACTCTCTGCACGCGGGACTCTGTGAATGTATTCTCTGTACTCTGCTCTCTGTGATCTTTACTCACCGAACTCTGCTGTCTGTGATTTTTACTCTCCGCACTCTATTCTCTGAGATTTTTACACTCTGCACTCTGTTTTCTGTCATTTTTACTCTCTGCACTCTGCGCTCTGTGATTTTTACACTCTGCACTCTAATTTCTGTGATTTTCACTCTATGCACTCTGCGCTCTGTGATTTTTTTCTCTCTGCACTGTGTTCTCTGTGATTTTTACTCTCCGCACTGTGCTCTCTCTAATTTTTACTCTCTGCACTCTGCTCTCTGTGATTTTTACTCTCTTCACTCTGCTCTCTGTGATTTTACTCTCTTCACTCTGCTCTCTGTGATTTTTTACTCTCCGCACACTGTTCTCTGTGATGGTTACGCTCTGCACTCTGTTCTCGGTGATTTTTACAGTCTGCACTCTGTTCTCTGTGATTTTTTACTCTGTGCACTCTGATCTCTGTGATATTTACTCTCTGCTCTCTTATCTCTTAGACTTTTCCTCTCTGCACTCTGATCTCGGTGATTTTCACTCTCCGCACTCTGCCCTCTGACATTTTTACTCTCTGCACTCTGCTCTCTGTGATTTCTACTCTCTGCACTCTGTTCTCTGTGATTTTATTCTCCGCACTCTGCTCTCTCTGATTTTTAATCTCTGCACTCTGATCCCTGTGATTTTTACACTCTGCACTCTGATCTCTGAGATTTTTACTCTCTGCACTCCTGCTCTCTGTGATTTCTACTCTCTGCACTCTGTTCTCTGTTATTTTTATTCTCCGCATTCTGCTTTCTCTGATTTTTAATCTCTGCACTCAGCTCTCTGTGATTTTTACTCTCTGCACTCGGCACTCTGTGATTTTTACTCTCTGTACTCTGCTTTCTGTGATTTTTACTCTCTTCACTCTGCTCTCTGTGATATTTACTTTCTGCACTCTGATCTCTGTAACTTTTACTCTCCGCACTCTGATCTCTGTGATTTTTACTCTCTGCACTCAGATCTCTGTGATTTTTACTTTCCGCACTCTGTTCTCTGTGATTTTTAATCTCTGCATTGTGCTCTCTGATATTTTTACTCTCTGCACTCTGCTCTCTATGATTTTTACTCTCTGTACTCTGCTCTCTGTGATTTTTACTCTCCGCACTCTGTTCTCTTTGATTTTTACAGTCTGCACTCTATTCCCTGTCATTTTTACTCTCTGCACTCTGATCTCTGTTATTTTGCTCTCCGCACTCTGTCTCTGTGATTTTTATTCTCCGCACTCTGCTCTCTCTGATTTTTCATCTCCGCACTCTGCTCTCTGTGATTTTTACTCTCTGCACTCTGTTCTCTGTGATGTTTTCTCTCCGCACTATGATCTCTGAGAGTCTTAGCCTCTGCCCACTGCTCTCTGTGATCTTTACTCTCTGCTCTCAGGTCTGTGTGATTTTTACTCTCTGCACTCTGTTCTCTGTGATGCTGTGATGCAGTCAGCTCTCAGAGATTCTTACTCTCTGCACTCTGATCTCTGGGATTTTTATTCTCTGCAATCCATTCTCTGTGATTTTGACTTTCCGCACTCTGATATCTGTGATTTTTACTCTTTTCACTCTGCTGTCTGTGATTTTTACACCCTGCACACTTCTGTCTGTGATTTTTACACTCCACACTCTGCTTTCTGTGATTTTTACTCTGCCAATTCTGCTCTCTGTGGTTTTTACTCTCCGCACACTGTTCTCTGTGATTTTTACTCTCTGCACTATGTTCGCTGTGATTATTACTCTGTGCACTCTGTTCTCTGTGATTTTTGCTCTCCGCACTCTGTTCTCTGTGATTTTTACTCTCTGCTCTCTGATCTCTGTGATATTTACTCTGTGTACACTGCTTTCTGTGATTTTTACTCTCCCCAGTCTGTTCTCTGTGATTTTCACTCTCTGCACTCTGCGCTCTGGGGATTTTTACTCTCTGCACTCTGTTCTCTGTGATTTTTACTCTCCGTACTGTGCTCTCTCTAATTTTTACTCTCTGCACTCTGTTCTCTGTGATTTTTACTTTCCGCACTGTGCTCTCTCTAATTTTTAATCTCCTCACTCTGCTCTCTGTAATTTTTACTCTCTGCACGCGGGACTCTGTGAATGTTATTCACTGTACTCTGCTCTCTGTGATCTTTACTCACCGAACTCTGCTGTCTGTGATTTTTACTCTCCGCACTCTATTCTCTGAGATTTTTACACTCTGCACTCTGTTTTCTGTCATTTTTACTCTCTGCACTCTGCGCTCTGTGATTTTTACACTCTGCACTCTAATTTCTGTGATTTTCACTCTATGCACTCTGCGCTCTGTGATTTTTTTTCTCTCTGCACTGTGTTCTCTGTGATTTTTACTCTCCGCACTGTGCTCTCTCTAATTTTTACTCTCTGCACTCTGCTCTCTGTGATTTTTACTCTCTTCACTCTGCTCTCTGTGATTTTTACTCTCTTCACTCTGCTCTCTGTGATTTTTTTACTCTCCGCACACTGTTCTCTGTGATGGTTACGCTCTGCACTCTGTTCTCGGTGATTTTTACAGTCTGCACTCTGTTCTCTGTGATTTTTACTCTGTGCACTCTGATCTCTGTGATATTTACTCTCTGCTCTCTTATCTCTGAGACTTTTCCTCTCTGCAACTCTGATCTCGGTGATTTTCACTCTCCGCACTCTGCCCTCTGACATTTTTACTCTCTGCACTCTGCTCTCTGTGATTTCTACTCTCTGCACTCTGTTCTCTGTGATTTTTATTCTCCGCACTCTGCTCTCTCTGATTTTTAATCTCTGCACTCTGATCCCTGTGATTTTTACACTCTGCACTCTGATCTCTGAGATTTTTACTCTCTGCACTCTGCTCTCTGTGATTTCTCTTCTCTGCACTCTGGTCTCTGTGATTTTTATTCTCCGCATTCTGCTTTCTCTGATTTTTAATCTCTGCACTCAGCTCTCTGTGATTTTTACTCTCTGCACTCGGCACTCTGTGATTTTTACTCTCTGCACTCTGTTCTCTGTGATGTTTGCTCTCCGCACTATGATCTCTGTGATTTTTACTCTCTGCACGCTGATCTCTGAGACTTTTACTCTCTGCACACAGATCTCTGTGATTTTTACTCTCCGCACTCTGGTCTCTTTGATTTTTTACTCTTTGCACTCTGCTCTCTGTGATTTCTACTCTCTGCACTCCGTTCTCTGTGACTTTTATTCTCCGCACTCTGCTCTCTCTGATTTTTCATCTCCGCACTCTGCTCTCACTGATTTTTAATCTCCGCACTCTGCTTTCTCTGATTATTACTCTCTGCACTCAGCTGTCTGTGATTTTCACTCTCTGCACTCGGCACTCTGTGATTTTTACTCTCTGTACTCTGCTCTCTGTGATTTTTATTCTCTGCACTATGTTCACTGTGTTTATTACTCTGTTCACTCTGTTCTCTGTGATTTTTTGCATTCCGCACTCTGTTCTCTGTGATGTTTGGTCTCCGCACTATGATCTCTGAGAGTTTTACTCTCTGCCCTCTGCTCTCTGTGATCTTTACTCTCTGCCCTCAGGTCTGTGTGATTTTTACTCTCTGCACTCTGTTCTCTGTGATGTTTGGTCTCCGCACTATGATCTTTGAGAGTTTTACTCTCTGCACTCTGCTCTCTGTGATCTTTACTCTCTGCCCTCAGGTCTGTGTGATTTTTACTCTCTGCACTCTGTTCTCTGTGATGTTTACTCTCTGAACTCTGATTTCTGTGATATTTACTCTCCCTAGTCTGATCTCTGTTATTTTTACTCTCTGCCCTCAGCTCTCTTTGATTTTTAATCTCCGCACTCTGCTCTCCGTGATTTTTACTCGCTGTACTCTGCTCTCTGTGATTTTTACTCTCCGCAACCTGTTATCTGTGATATTCACTCTCTTCACTCTGCCCTCTGAGAGTTTTACTCTCTGCACTCTGCTCTCTGTGATTTCTACTCTCTGCACTCTGTTCTCTGTGATTTTTATTCTCCACACTCTGCTCTCTCTGATTTTTATCTCCGCACTCTGCTCTCTGTGATTTTTACTCTCTGCACTCAGCTGTCTGTGATTTTTACTCTCTGCACTCGGCACTCTATGATTTTTACTCTCTGTACTCTGCTCTCTGTGATTTTACTCTCCGCACTCTGTTCTCTTTGATTTTTACAGTCTGCACTCTGTTCCCTGTCATTTTTACTCTCTGCACTCTGATCTCTGTTATTTATACTCTCCGCACTCTGTTCTCTGTGATTTTTACTCTCTGCACTCTGCTCTCTGTGATTTTTATTCTCTGCACTATGTTCACTGTGTTTATTACTCTGTTCACTCTGTTCTCTGTGATTTTTGCTTTCCGCACTCTGTTCTCTGTGATGTTTGGTCTCCGCACTATGATCTCTGAGAGTTTTACTCTCTGCCCTCTGCTCTCTGTGATCTTTACTCTCTGCCCTCAGGTCTGTGTGATTTTTACTCTCTGCACTCTGTTCTCTGTGATGTTTGGTCTCCGCACTATGATCTTTGAGAGTTTTACTCTCTGCACTCTGCTCTCTGTGATCTTTACTCTCTGCCCTCAGGTCTGTGTGATTTTTACTCTCTGCACTCTGTTCTCTGTGATGTTTACTCTCTGAACTCTGATTTCTGTGATATTTACTCTCCCTAGTCTGATCTCTGTTATTTTTACTCTCTGCCCTCAGCTCTCTTTGATTTTTAATCTCCGCACTCTGCTCTCCGTGATTTTTACTCGCTGTACTCTGCTCTCTGTGATTTTTACTCTCCGCAACCTGTTATCTGTGATATTCACTCTCTTCACTCTGCCCTCTGAGAGTTTTACTCTCTGCACTCTGCTCTCTGTGATTTCTACTCTCTGCACTCTGTTCTCTGTGATTTTTATTCTCCACACTCTGCTCTCTCTGATTTTTAATCTCCGCACTCTGCTCTCTGTGATTTTTACTCTCTGCACTCAGCTGTCTGTGATTTTACTCTCTGCACTCGGCACTCTATGATTTTTACTCTCTGTACTCTGCTCTCTGTGATTTTTACTCTCCGCACTCTGTTCTCTTTGATTTTTACAGTCTGCACTCTGTTCCCTGTCATTTTTACTCTCTGCACTCTGATCTCTGTTATTTATACTCTCCGCACTCTGTTCTCTGTGATTTTTACTCTCTGCACTCTGCTCTCTGTGATTTCAACTCTCTGCACTCTGTTCTCTGTGATTTTTATTCTCCGCACTCTGCTCTCTCTGATTTTTCATCTCCGCACTCTGCTCTCTGTGATTTTTACTCTCTGCACTCTGTTCTCTGTGATGTTTGCTCTCCGCACTATGATCTCTGAGAGTCTTAGCCTCTGCCCTCTGCTCTCTGTGATCTTACTCTCTGCCTCAGGTCTGTGTGATTTTTACTCTCTGCACTCTGTTCTCTGTGATGCTGTGATGCAGTCAGCTCTCAGAGATTCTTACTCTCTGCACTCTGATCTCTGGGATTTTATTCTCTGCAATCCATTCTCTGTGATTTTGACTTTCCGCACTCTGATATCTGTGATTTTTACTCTTTTCACTCTGCTGTCTGTGATTTTTACACCCTGCACACTTCTGTCTGTGATTTTTACACTCCACACTCTGCTTTCTGTGATTTTTACTCTGCAATTCTGCTCTCTGTGGTTTTTACTCTCCGCACACTGTTCTCTGTGATTTTTACTCTCTGCACTATGTTCGCTGTGATTATTACTCTGTGCACTCTGTTCTCTGTGATTTTTGCTCTCCGCACTCTGTTCTCTGTGATTTTTACTCTCTGCTCTCTGATCTCTGTGATATTTACTCTGGTGTACACTGTTTTCTGTGATTTTTACTCTCCCCAGTCTGTTCTCTGTGATTTTCACTCTCTGCACTCTGCGCTCTGGGATTTTTACTCTCTGCACTCTGTTCTCTGTGATTTTTACTCTCCGTACTGTGCTCTCTCTAATTTTTACTCTCTGCACTCTGTTCTCTGTGATTTTTACTTTCCGCACTGTGCTCTCTCTAATTTTTAATCTCCTCACTCTGCTCTCTGTAATTTTTACTCTCTGCACGCGGGACTCTGTGACTTTTATTCTCCGCACTCTGCTCTCTCTGATTTTTCATCTCCGCACTCTGCTCTCACTGATTTTTAATCTCCGCACTCTGCTCTCTGTGATTTTATTCTCTGCACTATGTTCACTGTGTTATTACTCTGTTCACTCTGTTCTCTGTGATTTTTGCTTCCGACTCTGTTCTCTGTGATGTTTGGTCTCCGCACTATGATCTCTGAGAGTTTTACTCTCTGCCCTCTGCTCTCTGTGATCTTTACTCTCTGCCCTCAGTCTGTGTGATTTTTACTCTCTGCACTCTGTTCTCTGTGATGTTTGGTCTCCGCACTATGATCTTTGAGAGTTTTACTCTCTGCACTCTGCTCTCTGTGATCTTTACTCTCTGCCCTCAGGTCTGTGTGATTTTACTCTCTGCACTCTGTTCTCTGTGATGTTTAATCTCTGAACTCTGATTTCTGTGATATTTACTCTCCCTAGTCTGATCTCTGTTATTTTTACTCTCTGCCCTCAGCTCTCTTTGATTTTTAATCTCCGCACTCTGCTCTCCGTGATTTTACTCGCTGTACTCTGCTCTCTGTGATTTTTACTCTCCGCAACCTGTTATCTGTGATATTCACTCTCTTCACTCTGCCTCTGCGAGTTTTACTCTCTGCACTCTGCTCTCTGTGATTTCTACTCTCTGCACTCTGTTCTCTGTGATTTTTATTCTCCACACTCTGCTCTCTCTGATTTTAATCTCCGCACTCTGCTCTCTGTGATTTTTACTCTCTGCACTCAGCTGTCTGTGATTTTTACTCTCTGCACTCGGCACTCTATGATTTTACTCTCTGTACTCTGCTCTCTGTGATTTTTACTCTCCGCACTCTGTTCTCTTTGATTTTACAGTCTGCACTCTGTTCCTGTCATTTTTACTCTCTGCACTCTGATCTCTGTCATTTATACTCTCCGCACTCTGTTCTCTGTGATTTTTACTCTCTGCACTCTGCTCTCTGTGATTTCAACTCTCTGCACTCTGTTCTCTGTGATTTTTATTCTCCGCACTCTGCTCTCTCTGATTTTTCATCTCCGCACTCTGCTCTCTGTGATTTTACTCTCTGCACTCTGTTCTCTGTGATGTTTGCTCTCCGCACTATGATCTCTGAGAGTCTTATCTGCCCTCTGCTCTCTGTGATCTTTACTCTCTGCCCTCAGGTCTGTGTGATTTTTACTCTCTGCACTCTGTTCTCTGTGATGCTGTGATGCAGTCAGCTCTCAGAGATTCTTACTCTCTGCACTCTGATCTCTGGGATTTTTATTCTCTGCAATCCATTCTCTGTGATTTTGACTTTCCGCACTCTGATATCTGTGATTTTTACTCTTTTCACTCTGCTGTCTGTGATTTTTACACCCTGCACACTTCTGTCTGTGATTTTTACACTCCACACTCTGCTTTCTGTGGTTTTTACTCTGCCAATTCTGCTCTCTGTGGTTTTTACTCTCCGCACACTGTTCTCTGTGATTTTTACTCTCTGCACTATGTTCGCTGTGATTATTACTCTGTGCACTCTGTTCTCTGTGATTTTTGCTCTCCGCACTCTGTTCTCTGTGATTTTTACTCTCTGCTCTCTGATCTCTGTGATATTTACTCTGTGTACACTGTTTTCTGTGATTTTTACTCTCCCCAGTCTGTTCTCTGTGATTTTCACTCTCTGCACTCTGCGCTCTGGGATTTTTACTCTCTGCACTCTGTTCTCTGTGATTTTTACTCTCCGTACTGTGCTCTCTCTAATTTTTACTCTCTGCACTCTGTTCTCTGTGATTTTTACTTTCCGCACTGTGCTCTCTCTAATTTTTAATCTCCTCACTCTGCTCTCTGTAATTTTTACTCTCTGCACGCGGGACTCTGTGAATGTTATTCTCTGTACTCTGCTCTCTGTGATCTTTACTCACCGAACTCTGCTGTCTGTGATTTTTACTCTCCGCACTCTATTCTCTGAGATTTTTACACTCTGCACTCTGTTTTCTGTCATTTTTACTCTCTGCACTCTGCGCTCTGTGATTTTTACACTCTGCACTCTAATTTCTGTGATTTTCACTCTATGCACTCTGCGCTCTGTGATTTTTTTCTCTCTGCACTGTGTTCTCTGTGATTTTTACTCTCCGCACTGTGCTCTCTCTAATTTTTACTCTCTGCACTCTGCTCTCTGTGATTTTTACTCTCTTCACTCTGCTCTCTGTGATTTTTACTCTCTTCACTCTGCTCTCTGTGATTTTTTACTCTCCGCACACTGTTCTCTGTGATGGTTACGCTCTGCACTCTGTTCTCGGTGATTTTTACAGTCTGCACTCTGTTCTCTGTGATTTTTACTCTGTGCACTCTGATCTCTGTGATATTTACTCTCTGCTCTCTTATCTCTTAGACTTTTCCTCTCTGCACTCTGATCTCGGTGATTTTCACTCTCCGCACTCTGCCCTCTGACATTTTTACTCTCTGCACTCTGCTCTCTGTGATTTCTACTCTCTGCACTCTGTTCTCTGTGATTTTTATTCTCCGCACTCTGCTCTCTCTGATTTTTAATCTCTGCACTCTGATCCCTGTGATTTTTACACTCTGCACTCTGATCTCTGAGATTTTTACTCTCTGCACTCTGCTCTCTGTGATTTCTACTCTTTGCACTCTGTTCTCTGTGATTTTTATTCTCCGCATTCTGCTCTCTCTGATTTTTAATCTCTGCACTCAGCTCTCTGTGATTTTTACTCTCTGCACTCGGCACTCTGTGATTTTTACTCTCTGTACTCTGCTTTCTGTGATTTTTACTCTCTTCACTCTGCTCTCTGTGATATTTACTTTCTGCACTCTGATCTCTGTAACTTTTACTCTCCGCACTCTGATCTCTGTGATTTTTACTCTCTGCACTCAGATCTCTGTGATTTTTACTTTCCGCACTCTGTTCTCTGTGATTTTTAATCTCTGCATTGTGCTCTCTGATATTTTTACTCTCTGCACTCTGCTCTCTATGATTTTTACTCTCTGTACTCTGCTCTCTGTGATTTTTACTCTCCGCACTCTGTTCTCTTTGATTTTTACAGTCTGCACTCTATTCCCTGTCATTTTTACTCTCTGCACTCTGATCTCTGTTATTTTTACTCTCCGCACTCTGTTCTCTTTGATTTTTACAGTCTGCACTCTGTTCCCTGTCATTTTTACTCTCTGCACTCTGATCTCTGTCATTTATACTCTCCGCACTCTGTTCTCTGTGATTTTTACTCTCTGCACTCTGCTCTCTGTGATTTCAACTCTCTGCACTCTGTTCTCTGTGATTTTTATTCTCCGCACTCTGCTCTCTCTGATTTTTCATCTCCGCACTCTGCTCTCTGTGATTTTTACTCTCTGCACTCTGTTCTCTGTGATGTTTTCTCTCCGCACTATGATCTCTGAGAGTCTTAGCCTCTGCCCTCTGCTCTCTGTGATCTTTACTCTCTGCTCTCAGGTCTGTGTGATTTTTACTCTCTGCACTCTGTTCTCTGTGATGCTGTGATGCAGTCAGCTCTCAGAGATTCTTACTCTCTGCACTCTGATCTCTGGGATTTTTATTCTCTGCAATCCATTCTCTGTGATTTTGACTTTCCGCACTCTGATATCTGTGATTTTTACTCTTTTCACTCTGCTGTCTGTGATTTTTACACCCTGCACACTTCTGTCTGTGATTTTTACACTCCACACTCTGCTTTCTGTGATTTTTACTCTGCCAATTCTGCTCTCTGTGGTTTTTACTCTCCGCACACTGTTCTCTGTGATTTTTACTCTCTGCACTATGTTCGCTGTGATTATTACTCTGTGCACTCTGTTCTCTGTGATTTTTGCTCTCCGCACTCTGTTCTCTGTGATTTTTACTCTCTGCTCTCTGATCTCTGTGATATTTACTCTGTGTACACTGCTTTCTGTGATTTTTACTCTCCCCAGTCTGTTCTCTGTGATTTTCACTCTCTGCACTCTGCGCTCTGGGATTTTTACTCTCTGCACTCTGTTCTCTGTGATTTTTACTCTCCGTACTGTGCTCTCTCTAATTTTTACTCTCTGCACTCTGTTCTCTGTGATTTTTACTTTCCGCACTGTGCTCTCTCTAATTTTTAATCTCCTCACTCTGCTCTCTGTAATTTTTACTCTCTGCACGCGGGACTCTGTGAATGTTATTCTCTGTACTCTGCTCTCTGTGATCTTTACTCACCGAACTCTGCTGTCTGTGATTTTTACTCTCCGCACTCTATTCTCTGAGATTTTTACACTCTGCACTCTGTTTTCTGTCATTTTTACTCTCTGCACTCTGCGCTCTGTGATTTTTACACTCTGCACTCTAATTTCTGTGATTTTCACTCTATGCACTCTGCGCTCTGTGATTTTTTTCTCTCTGCACTGTGTTCTCTGTGATTTTTACTCTCCGCACTGTGCTCTCTCTAATTTTTACTCTCTGCACTCTGCTCTCTGTGATTTTTACTCTCTTCACTCTGCTCTCTGTGATTTTTACTCTCTTCACTCTGCTCTCTGTGATTTTTTTACTCTCCGCACACTGTTCTCTGTGATGGTTACGCTCTGCACTCTGTTCTCGGTGATTTTTACAGTCTGCACTCTGTTCTCTGTGATTTTTACTCTGTGCACTCTGATCTCTGTGATATTTACTCTCTGCTCTCTTATCTCTGAGACTTTTCCTCTCTGCACTCTGATCTCGGTGATTTTCACTCTCCGCACTCTGCCCTCTGACATTTTTACTCTCTGCACTCTGCTCTCTGTGATTTCTACTCTCTGCACTCTGTTCTCTGTGATTTTTATTCTCCGCACTCTGCTCTCTCTGATTTTTAATCTCCGCACTCTGCTCTCTGTGATTTTTACTCTCTGCACTCTGCTCTCTGTGATGTTTTCTCTCCGCACTATGATCTCTGAGAGTCTTAGCCTCTGCCCTCTGCTCTCTGTGATCTTTACTCTCTGCTCTCAGGTCTGTGTGATTTTTACTCTCTGCACTCTGTTCTCTGTGATGCTGTGATGCAGTCAGCTCTCAGAGATTCTTACTCTCTGCACTCTGATCTCTGGGATTTTTATTCTCTGCAATCCATTCTCTGTGATTTTGACTTTCCGCACTCTGATATCTGTGATTTTTACTCTTTTCACTCTGCTGTCTGTGATTTTTACACCCTGCACACTTCTGTCTGTGATTTTTACACTCCACACTCTGCTTTCTGTGATTTTTACTCTGCCAATTCTGCTCTCTGTGGTTTTTACTCTCCGCACACTGTTCTCTGTGATTTTTACTCTCTGCACTATGTTCGCTGTGATTATTACTCTGTGCCCTCTGTTCTCTGTGATTTTTGCTCTCCGCACTCTGTTCTCTGTGATTTTTACTCTCTGCTCTCTGATCTCTGTGATATTTACTCTGTGTACACTGCTTTCTGTGATTTTTACTCTCCCCAGTCTGTTCTCTGTGATTTTCACTCTCTGCACTCTGCGCTCTGGGATTTTTACTCTCTGCACTCTGTTCTCTGTGATTTTTACTCTCCGTGCTGTGCTCTCTCTAATTTTTACTCTCTGCACTCTGTTCTCTGTGATTTTTACTTTCCGCACTGTGCTCTCTCTAATTTTTAATCTCCTCACTCTGCTCTCTGTAATTTTTACTCTCTGCACGCGGGACTCTGTGAATGTTATTCTC
This sequence comes from Mobula birostris, assembly GCF_030028105.1. Taxonomy (NCBI): domain Eukaryota; kingdom Metazoa; phylum Chordata; class Chondrichthyes; order Myliobatiformes; family Myliobatidae; genus Mobula; species Mobula birostris. Next base: position 14,862 of record NW_027274131.1, read on the forward strand.
TGTACTCTGCTCTCTGTGATCTTTACTCACCGAACTCTGCTGTCTGTGATTTTTACTCTCCGCACTCTATTCTCTGAGATTTTTACACTCTGCACTCTGTTTTCTGTCATTTTTACTCTCTGCACTCTGCGCTCTGTGATTTTTACACTCTGCACTCTAATTTCTGTGATTTTCACTCTATGCACTCTGCGCTCTGTGATTTTTTTCTCTCTGCACTGTGTTCTCTGTGATTTTTACTCTCCGCACTGTGCTCTCTCTAATTTTTACTCTCTGCACTCTGCTCTCTGTGATTTTTACTCTCTTCACTCTGCTCTCTGTGATTTTTACTCTCTTCACTCTGCTCTCTGTGATTTTTTTACTCTCCGCACACTGTTCTCTGTGATGGTTACGCTCTGCACTCTGTTCTCGGTGATTTTTACAGTCTGCACTCTGTTCTCTGTGATTTTTACTCTGTGCACTCTGATCTCTGTGATATTTACTCTCTGCTCTCTTATCTCTGAGACTTTTCCTCTCTGCACTCTGATCTCGGTGATTTTCACTCTCCGCACTCTGCCCTCTGACATTTTTACTCTCTGCACTCTGCTCTCTGTGATTTCTACTCTCTGCACTCTGTTCTCTGTGATTTTTATTCTCCGCAGTCTGCTCTCTCTGATTTTTAATCTCTGCACTCTGATCCCTGTGATTTTTACACTCTGCACTCTGATCTCTGAGATTTTTACTCTCTGCACTCTGCTCTCTGTGATTTCTCTTCTCTGCACTCTGTTCTCTGTGATTTTTATTCTCCGCATTCTGCTTTCTCTGATTTTTAATCTCTGCACTCAGCTCTCTGTGATTTTTACTCTCTGCACTCGGCACTCTGTGATTTTTACTCTCTGCACTCTGTTCTCTGTGATGTTTGCTCTCCGCACTATGATCTCTGAGAGTCTTAGCCTCTGCCCTCTGCTCTCTGTGATCTTTACTCTCTGCCCTCAGGTCTGTGTGATTTTTACTCTCTGCACTCTGTTCTCTGTGATGCTGTGATGCAGTCAGCTCTCAGAGATTCTTACTCTCTGCACTCTGATCTCTGGGATTTTTATTCTCTGCAATCCATTCTCTGTGATTTTGACTTTCCGCACTCTGATATCTGTGATTTTTACTCTTTTCACTCTGCTGTCTGTGATTTTTACACCCTGCACACTTCTGTCTGTGATTTTTACACTCCACACTCTGCTTTCTGTGATTTTTACTCTGCCAATTCTGCTCTCTGTGGTTTTTACTCTCCGCACACTGTTCTCTGTGATTTTTACTCTCTGCACTATGTTCGCTGTGATTATTACTCTGTGCACTCTGTTCTCTGTGATTTTTGCTCTCCGCACTCTGTTCTCTGTGATTTTTACTCTCTGCTCTCTGATCTCTGTGATATTTACTCTGTGTACACTGTTTTCTGTGATTTTTACTCTCCCCAGTCTGTTCTCTGTGATTTTCACTCTCTGCACTCTGCGCTCTGGGATTTTTACTCTCTGCACTCTGTTCTCTGTGATTTTTACTCTCCGTACTGTGCTCTCTCTAATTTTTACTCTCTGCACTCTGTTCTCTGTGATTTTTACTTTCCGCACTGTGCTCTCTCTAATTTTTAATCTCCTCACTCTGCTCTCTGTAATTTTTACTCTCTGCACGCGGGACTCTGTGAATGTTATTCTCTGTACTCTGCTCTCTGTGATCTTTACTCACCGAACTCTGCTGTCTGTGATTTTTACTCTCCGCACTCTATTCTCTGAGATTTTTACACTCTGCACTCTGTTTTCTGTCATTTTTACTCTCTGCACTCTGCGCTCTGTGATTTTTACACTCTGCACTCTAATTTCTGTGATTTTCACTCTATGCACTCTGCGCTCTGTGATTTTTTTCTCTCTGCACTGTGTTCTCTGTGATTTTTACTCTCCGCACTGTGCTCTCTCTAATTTTTACTCTCTGCACTCTGCTCTCTGTGATTTTTACTCTCTTCACTCTGCTCTCTGTGATTTTTACTCTCTTCACTCTGCTCTCTGTGATTTTTTACTCTCCGCACACTGTTCTCTGTGATGGTTACGCTCTGCACTCTGTTCTCGGTGATTTTTACAGTCTGCACTCTGTTCTCTGTGATTTTTACTCTGTGCACTCTGATCTCTGTGATATTTACTCCCTGCTCTCTTATCTCTGAGACTTTTCCTCTCTGCACTCTGATCTCGGTGATTTTCACTCTCCGCACTCTGCCCTCTGACATTTTTACTCTCTGCACTCTGCTCTCTGTGATTTCTACTCTCTGCACTCTGTTCTCTGTGATTTTTATTCTCCGCACTCTGCTCTCTCTGATTTTTAATCTCTGCACTCTGATCCCTGTGATTTTTACACTCTGCACTCTGATCTCTGAGATTTTTACTCTCTGCACTCTGCTCTCTGTGATTTCTACTCTCTGCAGTCTGTTCTCTGTGATTTTTATTCTCCGCATTCTGCTTTCTCTGATTTTTAATCTCTGCACTCAGCTCTCTGTGATTTTTACTCTCTGCACTCGGCACTCTGTGATTTTTACTCTCTGTACTCTGCTTTCTGTGATTTTTACTCTCTTCACTCTGCTCTCTGTGATATTTACTTTCTGCACTCTGATCTCTGTAACTTTTACTCTCCGCACTCTGATCTCTGTGATTTTTACTCTCTGCACTCAGATCTCTGTGATTTTTACTTTCCGCACTCTGTTCTCTGTGATTTTTAATCTCTGCATTGTGCTCTCTGATATTTTTACTCTCTGCACTCTGCTCTCTATGATTTTTACTCTCTGTACTCTGCTCTCTGTGATTTTTACTCTCCGCACTCTGTTCTCTTTGATTTTTACAGTCTGCACTCTATTCCCTGTCATTTTTACTCTCTGCACTCTGATCTCTGTTATTTTTGCTCTCCGCACTCTGTTCTCTGTGATTTTTACTCTCTGCACTCTGCTCTCTGTGATTTCAACTCTCTGCACTCTGTTCTCTGTGATTTTTATTCTCCGCACTCTGCTCTCTCTGATTTTTCATCTCCGCACTCTGCTCTCTGTGATTTTCACTCTCTGCACTCTGTTCTCTGTGATGTTTTCTCTCCGCACTATGATCTCTGAGAGTCTTAGCCTCTGCCCTCTGCTCTCTGTGATCTTTACTCTCTGCTCTCAGGTCTGTGTGATTTTTACTCTCTGCACTCTGTTCTCTGTGATGCTGTGATGCAGTCAGCTCTCAGAGATTCTTACTCTCTGCACTCTGATCTCTGGGATTTTTATTCTCTGCAATCCATTCTCTGTGATTTTGACTTTCCGCACTCTGATATCTGTGATTTTTACTCTTTTGACTCTGCTGTCTGTGATTTTTACACCCTGCACACTTCTGTCTGTGATTTTTACACTCCACACTCTGCTTTCTGTGATTTTTACTCTGCCAATTCTGCTCTCTGTGGTTTTTACTCTCCGCACACTGTTCTCTGTGATTTTTACTCTCTGCACTATGTTCGCTGTGATTATTACTCTGTGCACTCTGTTCTCTGTGATTTTTGCTCTCCGCACTCTGTTCTCTGTGATTTTTACTCTCTGCTCTCTGATCTCTGTGATATTTACTCTGTGTACACTGTTTTCTGTGATTTTTACTCTCCCCAGTCTGTTCTCTGTGATTTTCACTCTCTGCACTCTGCGCTCTGGGATTTTTACTCTCTGCACTCTGTTCTCTGTGATTTTTACTCTCCGTACTGTGCTCTCTCTAATTTTTACTCTCTGCACTCTGTTCTCTGTGATTTTTACTTTCCGCACTGTGCTCTCTCTAATTTTTAATCTCCTCACTCTGCTCTCTGTAATTTTTACTCTCTGCACGCGGGACTCTGTGAATGTTATTCTCTGTACTCTGCTCTCTGTGATCTTTACTCACCGAACTCTGCTGTCTGTGATTTTTACTCTCCGCACTCTATTCTCTGAGATTTTTACACTCTGCACTCTGTTTTCTGTCATTTTTACTCTCTGCACTCTGCGCTCTGTGATTTTTACACTCTGCACTCTAATTTCTGTGATTTTCACTCTATGCACTCTGCGCTCTGTGATTTTTTTCTCTCTGCACTGTGTTCTCTGTGATTTTTACTCTCCGCACTGTGCTCTCTCTAATTTTTACTCTCTGCACTCTGCTCTCTGTGATTTTTACTCTCTTCACTCTGCTCTCTGTGATTTTTACTCTCTTCACTCTGCTCTCTGTGATTTTTTTACTCTCCGCACACTGTTCTCTGTGATGGTTACGCTCTGCACTCTGTTCTTGGTGATTTTTACAGTCTGCACTCTGTTCTCTGTGATTTTTACTCTGTGCACTCTGATCTCTGTGATATTTACTCTCTGCTCTCTTATCTCTGAGACTTTTCCTCTCTGCACTCTGATCTCGGTGATTTTCACTCACCGCACTCTGCCCTCTGACATTTTTACTCTCTGCACTCTGCTCTCTGTGATTTCTACTCTCTGCACTCTGTTCTCTGTGATTTTTATTCTCCGCACTCTGCTCTCTCTGATTTTTAATCTCTGCACTCTGATCCCTGTGATTTTTACACTCTGCACTCTGATCTCTGAGATTTTTACTCTCTGCACTCTGCTCTCTGTGATTTCTACTCTCTGCACTCTGTTCTCTGTGATTTTTATTCTCCGCATTCTGCTTTCTCTGATTTTTAATCTCTGCACTCAGCTCTCTGTGATTTTTACTCTCTGCACTCGGCACTCTGTGATTTTTACTCTCTGCACTCTGTTCTCTGTGATGTTTGCTCTCCGCACTATGATCTCTGAGAGTCTTAGCCTCTGCCCTCTGCTCTCTGTGATCTTTACTCTCTGCCCTCAGGTCTGTGTGATTTTTACTCTCTGCACTCTGTTCTCTGTGATGCTGTGATGCAGTCAGCTCTCAGAGATTCTTACTCTCTGCACTCTGATCTCTGGGATTTTTATTCTCTGCAATCCATTCTCTGTGATTTTGACTTTCCGCACTCTGATATCTGTGATTTTTACTCTTTTGACTCTGCTGTCTGTGATTTTTACACCCTGCACACTTCTGTCTGTGATTTTTACACTCCACACTCTGCTTTCTGTGATTTTTACTCTGCCAATTCTGCTCTCTGTGGTTTTTACTCTCCGCACACTGTTCTCTGTGATTTTTACTCTCTGCACTATGTTCGCTGTGATTATTACTCTGTGCACTCTGTTCTCTGTGATTTTTGCTCTCCGCACTCTGTTCTCTGTGATTTTTACTCTCTGCTCTCTGATCTCTGTGATATTTACTCTGTGTACACTGTTTTCTGTGATTTTTACTCTCCCCAGTCTGTTCTCTGTGATTTTCACTCTCTGCACTCTGCGCTCTGGGATTTTTACTCTCTGCACTCTGTTCTCTGTGATTTTTACTCTCCGTACTGTGCTCTCTCTAATTTTTACTCTCTGCACTCTGTTCTCTGTGATTTTTACTTTCCGCACTGTGCTCTCTCTAATTTTTAATCTCCTCACTCTGCTCTCTGTAATTTTTACTCTCTGCACGCGGGACTCTGTGAATGTTATTCTCTGTACTCTGCTCTCTGTGATCTTTACTCACCGAACTCTGCTGTCTGTGATTTTTACTCTCCGCACTCTATTCTCTGAGATTTTTACACTCTGCACTCTGTTTTCTGTCATTTTTACTCTCTGCACTCTGCGCTCTGTGATTTTTACACTCTGCACTCTAATTTCTGTGATTTTCACTCTATGCACTCTGCGCTCTGTGATTTTTTTCTCTCTGCACTGTGTTCTCTGTGATTTTTACTCTCCGCACTGTGCTCTCTCTAATTTTTACTCTCCGCACTCTGCTCTCTGTGATTTTTACTCTCTTCACTCTGCTCTCTGTGATTTTTACTCTCTTCACTCTGCTCTCTGTGATTTTTTACTCTCCGCACACTGTTCTCTGTGATGGTTACGCTCTGCACTCTGTTCTCGGTGATTTTTACAGTCTGCACTCTGTTCTCTGTGATTTTTACTCTGTGCACTCTGATCTCTGTGATATTTACTCTCTGCTCTCTTATCTCTGAGACTTTTCCTCTCTGCAATCTGATCTCGGTGATTTTCACTCTCCGCACTCTGCCCTCTGATATTTTTACTCTCTGCACTCTGCTCTCTGTGATTTCTACTCTCTGCACTCTGTTCTCTGTGATTTTTATTCTCCGCACTCTGCTCTCTCTGATTTTTAATCTCTGCACTCTGATCCCTGTGATTTTTACACTCTGCACTCTGATCTCTGAGATTTTTACTCTCTGCACTCTGCTCTCTGTGATTTCTACTCTCTGCACTCAGCTCTCTGTGATTTTTATTCTCTGCACTCGGCACTCTGTGATTTTTACTCTCTGCACTCTGTTCTCTGTGATGTTTGCTCTCCGCACTATGATCTCTGAGAGTCTTAGCCTCTGCCCTCTGCTCTCTGTGATCTTTACTCTCTGCCCTCAGGTCTGTGTGATTTTTACTCTCTGCACTCTGTTCTCTGTGATGCTGTGATGCAGTCAGCTCTCAGAGATTCTTACTCTCTGCACTCTGATCTCTGGGATTTTTATTCTCTGCAATCCATTCTCTGTGATTTTGACTTTCCGCACTCTGATATCTGTGATTTTTACTCTTTTCACTCTGCTGTCTGTGATTTTTACACCCTGCACACTTCTGTCTGTGATTTTTACACTCCACACTCTGCTTTCTGTGATTTTTACTCTGCCAATTCTGCTCTCTGTGGTTTTTACTCTCCGCACACTGTTCTCTGTGATTTTTACTCTCTGCACTATGTTCTCTGTGATTTTCACTCTCTGCACTCTGCGCTCTGGGATTTTTACTCTCTGCACTCTGTTCTCTGTGATTTTTACTCTCCGTACTGTGCTCTCTCTAATTTTTACTCTCTGCACTCTGTTCTCTGTGATTTTTACTTTCCGCACTGTGCTCTCTCTAATTTTTAATCTCCTCACTCTGCTCTCTGTAATTTTTACTCTCTGCACGCGGGACTCTGTGAATGTTATTCTCTGTACTCTGCTCTCTGTGATCTTTACTCACCGAACTCTGCTGTCTGTGATTTTTACTCTCCGCACTCTATTCTCTGAGATTTTTACACTCTGCACTCTGTTTTCTGTCATTTTTACTCTCTGCACTCTGCGCTCTGTGATTTTTACACTCTGCACTCTAATTTCTGTGATTTTCACTCTATGCACTCTGCGCTCTGTGATTTTTTTCTCTCTGCACTGTGTTCTCTGTGATTTTTACTCTCCGCACTGTGCTCTCTCTAATTTTTACTCTCTGCACTCTGCTCTCTGTGATTTTTACTCTCTTCACTCTGCTCTCTGTGATTTTTACTCTCTTCACTCTGCTCTCTGTGATTTTTTACTCTCCGCACACTGTTCTCTGTGATGGTTACGCTCTGCACTCTGTTCTCGGTGATTTTTACAGTCTGCACTCTGTTCTCTGTGATTTTTACTCTGTGCACTCTGATCTCTGTGATATTTACTCTCTGCTCTCTTATCTCTGAGACTTTTCCTCTCTGCACTCTGATCTCGGTGATTTTCACTCTCCGCACTCTGCCCTCTGACATTTTTACTCTCTGCACTCTGCTCTCTGTGATTTCTACTCTCTGCACTCTGTTCTCTGTGATTTTTATTCTCCGCACTCTGCTCTCTCTGATTTTTAATCTCTGCACTCTGATCCCTGTGATTTTTACACTCTGCACTCTGATCTCAGAGATTTTTACTCTCTGCACTCTGCTCTCTGTGATTTCTACTCTCTGCACTCTGTTCTCTGTGATTTTCATTCTCCGCATCTGCTTTCTCTGATTTTTAATCTCTGCACTCAGCTCTCTGTGATTTTTACTCTCTGCACTCGGCACTCTGTGATTTTTACTCTCTGTACTCTGCTTTCTGTGATTTTTACTCTTTTCACTCTGCTCTCTGTGATATTTACTTTCTGCACTCTGATCTCTGTAACTTTTACTCTCCGCACTCTGATCTCTGTGATTTTTACTCTCTGCACTCAGATCTCTGTGATTTTTACTTTCCGCACTCTGTTCTCTGTGATTTTTAATCTCTGCATTGTGCTCTCTGATATTTTTACTCTCTGCACTCTGCTCTCTATGATTTTTACTCTCTGTACTCTGCTCTCTGTGATTTTTACTCTCCGCACTCTGTTCTCTTTGATTTTTACAGTCTGCACTCTATTCCCTGTCATTTTTACTCTCTGCACTCTGATCTCTGTTATTTTTGCTCTCCGCACTCTGTTGTCTGTGATTTTTACTCTCTGCACTCTGCTCTCTGTGATTTCTACTCTCTGCACTCTGTTCTCTGTGATTTTTATTCTCCGCACTCTGCTCTCTCTGATTTTTCATCTCCGCACTCTGCTCTCTGTGATTTTTAATCTCTGCACTCAGCTGTCTGTGATTTTTACTCTCTGCACTCGGTACTCTGTGATTTTTTCTCTCCGCACTGTGTTCTCTGTGATTTTTACAGTCTGCTCTCTGTTCTCTGTCATTTTTACTCTCATCACCCTGCTCTCTGTGATGTTTAATCACTGCACTATGCTCTCTGTGATTTTTACTCTCTGCACTCTGTTGTCTGTGATGTTTGCTCTCCGCACTATGATCTCTGAGAGTCTTACTCTCTGCCCTCTGCCCACTGTGATCTTTACTCTCTGCCCTCAGGTCTGTGTGATTTTTACTCTCTGCACTCTGATCTCTGGTATTTTTATTCTCTGCAATCCGCTCTCTGTGATATTTACTTTCCGCACTCTGATCTCTGAGAGTTTTACTCTCTTCACTCTGCTGTCTGTGATTTTTAATCCCTGCACACTTCTCTCTGTGATTTTTACACTCCGCACTCTGTTCTCTGTGATTTTTACTCTCTGCACTATGTTCTCTCTGATTTTTGCTCTCCGCAATCTGTTCTCTGTGGTTTTTACTCTCTGCTCTCTGATCTCTGTGATATTTACTCTGTGTACACTGTTTCCTGTGGTTTTTACTCTCCCCAGTCTGTTCTCTGTGATTTTTACTCTCTGCACTCTAATTTCTGTGATTTTCGCTCTCTGCACTCTGCGGTCTGTGATTTTTATTCTCTGCACTCTGTTCTCTGTGATGTTTGCTCTCCGGACTCTGATCTCTGTGAGTTTTACCCTCTGCCCTCTGCTGCCTGTGATTTTTTCTCTCCGCACTGTGTTCTCTGTGATTTTTACAGTCTGCTCTCTGTTCTCTTTCATTTTTACTCTCATCACCCTGCTCTCTGTGATGTTTAATCACTGCACTATGCTCTCTGTGATTTCTACTCTCTGCACTCCGTTCTCTGTGATTTTTATTCTTTGCACTCTAATTTCTGTGATTTTCGCTCTCTGCACTCTGCAGTCTGTGATTTTTATTCTCCGCACTCTGCTTTCTCTGATTATTACTCTCTGCACTCAACTGTCTGTGATTTTCACTCTCTGCCCTCTGCTCTCTGTGATCTTTACTCTCTGCCCACAGGACTGTGTGATTTTTACTCTCTGCACTCTGTTCTCTGTGATGTTTGGTCTCCGCACTATGATCTCTGAGAGTTTTACTCTCTGCACTCTGCTCTCTGTGATCTTTACTCTCTGCCCTCAGGTCTGTGTGATTTTTACTCTCTGCACTCTGTTCTCTGTGATGTTTACTCTCTGATCTCTGATCTCTGTGATATTTACTCTCCCTAGTCTGTTCTCTGTTATTTTTACTCTCTGCCCTCAGCTCTCTTTGATTTTTATTATCTCCGCACTCTGCTCTCCGTGATTTTTACTCGCTGCACTCAGCTCTCTGTGATTTTTACTCTCTGCACTCGGCACTCTGTGATTTTCACTCTCTGTACTCTGCTCTCTTTGATTTTTACTCTCTTCACTCTGTTCTCTGTGATTTTTACTCTCCGCACACTGTTCTCTGTGATGGTTACGCTCTGCACTCTGTTCTCGGTGATTTTTACAGTCTGCACTCTGTTCTCTGTGATTTTTACTCTCTGCACTCCGTTCTCTGTGATTTTTATTCTTTGCACTCTAATTTCTGTGATTTTCGCTCTCTGCACTCTGCAGTCTGTGATTTTTATTCTCCGCACTCTGCTTTCTCTGATTATTACTCTCTGCACTCAACTGTCTGTGATTTTCACGCTCTGCCCTCTGCTCTCTGTGATCTTTACTCTCTGCCCACAGGTCTGTGTGATTTTTACTCTCTGCACTCTGTTCTCTGTGATGTTTGGTCTCCGCACTATGATCTCTGAGAGTTTTACTCTCTGCACTCTGCTCTCTGTGATCTTTACTCTCTGCCCTCAGGTCTGTGTGATTTTTACTCTCTGCACTCTGTTCTCTGCGATGGTTACGCTCTGCACTCTGTTCTCGGTGATTTTTACAGTCTGCACTCTGTTCTCTGTGATTTTTACTCTCTGCACTCTGATCTCTGTGATATTCACTCTCCGCACTCTGCCCTCTGAGATTTTTACTCTCTGCACTCTGCTCTCTGTGATTTCTACTCTCTGCACTCTGTTCTCTGTGATTTTTATTCTCCGCACTCTGCTCTCTCTGATTTTTAATCTCTGCACTCTGATCTCTGCGATTTTTATTCTCCGCACTCTGCTCTCTCTGATTTTTAATCTCTGCACTCTGATCTCTGGGATTTTTATTCTCTGCAAACCCCTCCCTGTGATTTTGACTTTCCGCACTCTGATCTCTGTGATTTTTACTCTTTTCACTCTGCTGTCTGTGACTTTTACACCCTGCACACTTCTCTCTGTGATTTTTACACTCCACACTCTGCTTTCTGTGATTTTTACTCTGCCAATTCTGCTCTCTGTGGTTTTTACTCTCCGCACTCTGTTCTCTGTGATTTTTACTCTCTGCACTCTGTTCTCTGTGATTTTTACTCTCTGCACTATGTTCTCTGTGATTTTTACTCTCTGCACTATGTTCTCTGTGATTATTACTCTGTGCACTCTGTTCTCTGTGATTTTTATTCTCTGCTCTCTGATCTCTGTGATATTTACTCTGTGTACACTGTTTTCTGTGATTTTTACTCTCCCTAGTCTGTTCTATGTGATTTTTACTCTCTGCACTCTAGTTTCTGTGATTTTCAGTCTCTGCATTCTGCGCTCTGTGATTTTTACTCTCTGCACTCTGTTCTCTGTGATTTTTACTCTCCGCACTGTGCTCTCTCTAATGTTTCATCTCCTCACTCTGCTCTCTGTGATTTTTACTCACTGTACTCTGCTTTCTGTGATTTTTACTCTCTTCACTCTGCTCTCTGTGATATTTACTTTCTGCACTCTGATCTCTGTAACTTTTACTCTCCGCACTCTGATCTCTATGATTTTTACTCTCTGCACTCTGATCTCTGGGATTTTTATTCTCTGCAATCCGCTCTCTGTGATTTTGACTTTCCGTACTCTGCTGTCTGTGATTTTTACTCCCTGCACACTTCTCTCTGTGATTTTTACACTCCGCACTCTGCTTTCTGTGATTTTTACTCTGCCAATTCTGCTCTCTGTGGTTTTTACTCTCTGCTCTCTGATCTCTGTGATATTTACTCTGTGTACACTGTTTCCTGTGGTTTTTACTCTCCCCAGTCTGTTCTCTGTGATTTTTACTCTCTGAACTCTAATTTCTGTGATTTTCGCTCTCTGCACTCTGCGGTCTGTGATTTTTATTCTCTGCACTCTGTTCTCTGTGATGTTTGCTCTCCGGACTCTGATCTCTGTGAGTTTTACCCTCTGCCCTCTGCTCTCTGTGATTTTTACACTCAGCGTCAGCTCTGTGTGATTTTTACTCTCCGCACACTGTTCTCTGTGATGGTGACTCTCTGCACACAGATCTCTGTGATTTTTACTCTCCGCACTCTGGTCTCTGTGATTTTTACTCTCTGTACTCTGCTCTCTGTGATTTCTACTCTCTGCACTCCGTTCTCTGTGATTTTTACTCTCTGCACTCTAATTTCTGTGAGTTTCTCTCACTGCACACTGCGGTCTGTGATTTTTATTCTCTGCACTCTGTTCGCTGTGATGTTTGCTCTCCGGACTCTGATCTCTGTGAGTTTTACCCTCTGCCCTCTGCTCTCTGTGATTTTTACACTCTGCCCTCAGCTCTGTGTGATTTTTACTCTCCGCACACTGTTCTCTGTGATCTTTACTCTCTGCCCTCAGGTCTGTGTGATTTTTACTCTCTGCACTGTGTTCTCTGTGATGTTTGGTCTCCGCACTATGATCTCTGAGAGTTTTACTCTCAGCACTCTGCTCTCTGTGATCTTTACTCTCTGCCCTCAGATCTGTGTGATTTTTACTCTCTGCACTCTGTTCTCTGTGATGTTCGGTCTCCGCACTATGATCTCTGAGAGTTTTACTCTCTGCACTCTGCTCTCTGTGATCTTTACTCTCTGCCCTCAGGTCTGTGTGATTTTTACTCTCTGCACTCTGTTCTCTGTGATGTTTGGTCTCCACACTATGATCTCTGAGAGTTTTACTCTCTGCACTCTGCTCTCTGTGATCTTTTCTCTCTGCCCTCAGGTCTGTGTGATTTTTACTCTCTGCACTCTGTTCTCTGTGATGTTTGGTCTCCGCACTATGATCTCTGAGAGTTTTACTCTCTGCACTCTGCTCTCAGTGATCTTTACTCTCTGCCCTCAGGTCTGTGTGATTTTTACTCTCTGCACTCTGTTCTCTGTGATGTTTACTCTCTGAACTCTGATCTCTGTGATATTTACTCTCCCTAGTCTGATCTCTGTTATTTTTACTCTCTGCCCTCAGCTCTCTTTGATTTTTAATCTCCGCACTCTGCTCTCCGTGATTTTTACTCGCTGTACTCAGCTCTCTGTGATTTTTACTCTCTGCATCCTGCTCTCTGTGATTTTTAATCTCTGCACTATGCTCTCTGTGATTTTTACTCCCTGCACACTGATCTCGGTGATTTTCACTATCCACATTCTGCCCTCTGAGATTTTTACTCTCTGCACTCTGCTCTCTGTGATTTCTACTCTCTGCACTCTGTTCTCTGTGATTTCTACTCTCTGCACTCTGTTCTCTGTGATTTTTACTCTCTTCACTCTGCTCTCTGTGATATTTTCTTTCTGCACTCTGATCTCTGTAACTTTTACTCTCCGCACTCATTTCTCTGTGATTTTTACTCTCTGCACTCAGATCTCTGTGATTTTTACTCTCCGAACTCTGCTCTCTGTGATTTTTAATCTCTGCACTGTGCTCTCTGATATTTTTACTCTCTGCACTCTGCTCTCTGTGATTTCTACTGCCCGCACTCTATTCTCTGTGATTTTTATTCTCCGCACACTGCTCTCTCTGATTCTAATTATCCGCACTCTGCTGTCTGTGATTTTTACACTCTGCACTCAGCAGTCTGTGATTTTTACTCTCTGCACTCGGCACTCTCTGATTTTTACTCTCTGTACTCTGCTCTCTGTGATATTCACGCTCTTCACTCTGGCCTCTGAGATTTTTACTCTCTGCACTCTGCTCTCTGTGATTTCTACTCTGTGCACTCTGTTCTCTGTTATTTTTACTCTCTGCCCACAGGACTGTGTGATTTTTACTCTCTGCACTCTGTTCTCTGTGATGTTTGGTCTCCGCACTATGATCTCTGAGAGTTTTACTCTCTGCACTCTGCTCTCTGTGATCTTTACTCTCTGCCCTCAGGTCTGTGTGATTTTTACTCTCTGCACTCTGTTCTCTGTGATGTTTACTCTCTGATCTCTGATCTCTGTGATATTTACTCTCCCTAGTCTGTTCTCTGTTATTTTTACTCTCTGCCCTCAGCTCTCTTTGATTTTTATTATCTCCGCACTCTGCTCTCCGTGATTTTTACTCGCTGCACTCAGCTCTCTGTGATTTTTACTCTCTGCACTCGGCACTCTGTGATTTTCACTCTCTGTACTCTGCTCTCTTTGATTTTTACTCTCTTCACTCTGTTCTCTGTGATTTTTACTCTCCACACACTGTTCTCTGTGATGGTTACGCTCTGCACTCTGTTCTCGGTGATTTTTACAGTCTGCACTCTGTTCTCTGTGATTTTTACTCTCTGCACTCCGTTCTCTGTGATTTTTATTCTTTGCACTCTAATTTCTGTGATTTTCGCTCTCTGCACTCTGCAGTCTGTGATTTTTATTCTCCGCACTCTGCTTTCTCTGATTATTACTCTCTGCACTCAACTGTCTGTGATTTTCACTCTCTGCCCTCTGCTCTCTGTGATCTTTACTCTCTGCCCACAGGTCTGTGTGATTTTTACTCTCTGCACTCTGTTCTCTGTGATGGTTACGCTCTGCACTCTGTTCTCGGTGATTTTTACAGTCTGCACTCTGTTCTCTGTGATTTTTACTCTCTGCTCTCTGATCTCTGAGACTTTTCATCTCTGCACTCTGATCTCTGTGATATTCACTCTCCGCACTCTGCCCTCTGAGATTTTTACTCTCTGCACTCTGCTCTCTGTGATTTCTACTCTCTGCACTCTGATCTCTGCGATTTTTATTCTCTGCAAACCCCTCCCTGTGATTTTGACTTTCCGCACTCTGATCTCTGTGATTTTTACTCTTTTCACTCTGCTGTCTGTGACTTTTACACCCTGCACACTTCTCTCTGTGATTTTTACACTCCACACTCTGCTTTCTGTGATTTTTATTCTGCCAATTCTGCTCTCTGTGGTTTTTACTCTCTGCACTATGTTCTCTGTGATTTTTATTCTCTGCTCTCTGATCTCTGTGATATTTACTCTGTGTACACTGTTTTCTGTGATTTTTACTCTCCCCAGTCTGTTCTATGTGATTTTTACTCTCTGCACTCTAGTTTCTGTGATTTTCAGTCTCTGCATTCTGCGCTCTGTGATTTTTACTCTCCGCACTGTGCTCTCTCTAATGTTTCATCTCCTCACTCTGCTCTCTGTGATTTTTACTCACTGTACTCTGCTTTCTGTGAATTTTACTCTCTTCACTCTGCTCTCTGTGATATTTACTTTCTGCACTCTGATCTCTGTAACTTTTACTCTCCGCACTCTGATCTCTATGATTTTTACTCTCTGCACTCAGATCTCTGTGATTTTTACTCTCCGCACTCTGCTCTCTGTGATTTTTAATCTCTGCACTGTGCTCTCTGATATTTTTACTCTCTGCACTCTGCTCTCTGTGATTTTTACTCTCTGCACTCAGCTGTCTGTGATTTTTACTCTCTGCACTCGGCACTCTATGATTTTTACTCTCTGTACTCTTCTCTCTATGATTTTTACTCTCCGCACTCTGTTCTCTTTGATTTTTACAGTCTGCACTCTATTCCCTGTCATTTTTACTCTCTGCACTCTGATCTCTGTTAGTTTTGCTCTCCGCACTCTGTTCTCTGTGATTTTTACTCTCTGCACTATGCTGTCTGTGATTTTTACTCTCTGCACTCTGTTCTCTGTGATGTTTGCTCTCCACACTATGATCTCTGAGAGTCTTACTCTCTGCCCTCTGCCCACTGTGATCTTTACTCTCTGCACTCAGGTCTGTGTGATTTTTACTCTCTGCACTCTGATCTCTGGGATTTTTATTCTCTGCAATCCGCTCTCTGTGATTTTGACTTTCCGTACTCTGCTGTCAGTGAGTTTTACTCCCTGCACACTTCTCTCTGTGATTTTTACACTCCGCACTCTGCTTTCTGTGATTTTTACTCTGCCAATTCTGCTCTCTGTGGTTTTTACTCTCTGCTCTCTGATCTCTGTGATATTTACTCTGTGTACACTGTTTCCTGTGGTTTTTACTCTCCCCAGTCTGTTCTCTGTGATTTTTACTCTCTGAACTCTAATTTCTGTGATTTTCGCTCTCTGCACTCTGCGGTCTGTGATTTTTATTCTCTGCACTCTGTTCTCTGTGATGTTTGCTCTCCGGACTCTGATCTCTGTGAGTTTTACCCTCTGCCCTCTGCTCTCTGTGATTTTTACACTCAGCCCTCAGCTCTGTGTGATTTTTACTCTCCGCACACTGTTCTCTGTGATGGTGACTCTCTGCACACAGATCTCTGTGATTTTTACTCTCCGCACTCTGGTCTCTGTGATTTTTACTCTCTGTACTCTGCTCTCTGTGATTTCTACTCTCTGCACTCCGTTCTCTGTGATTTTTACTCTCTGCACTCTAATTTCTGTGAGTTTCTCTCACTGCACACTGCGGTCTGTGATTTTTATTCTCTGCACTCTGTTCGCTGTGATGTTTGCTCTCCGGACTCTGATCTCTGTGAGTTTTACCCTCTGCCCTCTGCTCTCTGTGATTTTTACACTCTGCCCTCAGCTCTGTGTGATTTTTACTCTCCGCACACTGTTCTCTGTGATCTTTACTCTCTGCCCTCAGGTCTGTGTGATTTTTACTCTCTGCACTGTGTTCTCTGTGATGTTTGGTCTCCGCACTATGATCTCTGAGAGTTTTACTCTCAGCACTCTGCTCTCTGTGATCTTTACTCTCTGCCCTCAGATCTGTGTGATTTTTACTCTCTGCACTCTGTTCTCTGTGATGTTCGGTCTCCGCACTATGATCTCTGAGAGTTTTACTCTCTGCACTCTGCTCTCTGTGATCTTTACTCTCTGCCCTCAGGTCTGTGTGATTTTTACTCTCTGCACTCTGTTCTCTGTGATGTTTGGTCTCCACACTATGATCTCTGAGAGTTTTACTCTCTGCACTCTGCTCTCTGTGATCTTTTCTCTCTGCCCTCAGGTCTGTGTGATTTTTACTCTCTGCACTCTGTTCTCTGTGATGTTTGGTCTCCGCACTATGATCTCTGAGAGTTTTACTCTCTGCACTCTGCTCTCAGTGATCTTTACTCTCTGCCCTCAGGTCTGTGTGATTTTTACTCTCTGCACTCTGTTCTCTGTGATGTTTACTCTCTGAACTCTGATCTCTGTGATATTTACTCTCCCTAGTCTGATCTCTGTTATTTTTACTCTCTGCCCTCAGCTCTCTTTGATTTTTAATCTCCGCACTCTGCCCTCTGAGATTTTTACTCTCTGCACTCTGCTCTCTGTGATTTCTACTCTCTGCACTCTGTTCTCTGTGATTTCTACTCTCTGCACTCTGTTCTCTGTGATTTTTACTCTCTTCACTCTGCTCTCTGTGATATTTTCTTTCTGCACTCTGATCTCTGTAACTTTTACTCTCCGCACTCATTTCTCTGTGATTTTTACTCTCTGCACTCAGATCTCTGTGATTTTTACTCTCCGAACTCTGCTCTCTGTGATTTTTAATCTCTGCACTGTGCTCTCTGATATTTTTACTCTCTGCACTCTGCTCTCTGTGATTTCTACTGCCCGCACTCTGTTCTCTGTGATTTTTATTCTCCGCACACTGCTCTCTCTGATTCTAATTATCCGCACTCTGCTGTCTGTGATTTTTACACTCTGCACTCAGCAGTCTGTGATTTTTACTCTCTGCACTCGGCACTCTCTGATTTTTACTCTCTGTACTCTGCTCTCTGTGATATTCACGCTCTTCACTCTGGCCTCTGAGATTTTTACTCTCTGCACTCTGCTCTCTGTGATTTCTACTCTGTGCACTCTGTTCTCTGTTATTTTTACTCTCTGCCCACAGGACTGTGTGATTTTTACTCTCTGCACTCTGTTCTCTGTGATGTTTGGTCTCCGCACTATGATCTCTGAGAGTTTTACTCTCTGCACTCTGCTCTCTGTGATCTTTACTCTCTGCCCTCAGGTCTGTGTGATTTTTACTCTCTGCACTCTGTTCTCTGTGATGTTTACTCTCTGATCTCTGATCTCTGTGATATTTACTCTCCCTAGTCTGTTCTCTGTTATTTTTACTCTCTGCCCTCAGCTCTCTTTGATTTTTATTATCTCCGCACTCTGCTCTCCGTGATTTTTACTCGCTGCACTCAGCTCTCTGTGATTTTTACTCTCTGCACTCGGCACTCTGTGATTTTCACTCTCTGTACTCTGCTCTCTTTGATTTTTACTCTCTTCACTCTGTTCTCTGTGATTTTTACTCTCCACACACTGTTCTCTGTGATGGTTACGCTCTGCACTCTGTTCTCGGTGATTTTTACAGTCTGCACTCTGTTCTCTGTGATTTTTACTCTCTGCACTCCGTTCTCTGTGATTTTTATTCTTTGCACTCTAATTTCTGTGATTTTCGCTCTCTGCACTCTGCAGTCTGTGATTTTTATTCTCCGCACTCTGCTTTCTCTGATTATTACTCTCTGCACTCAACTGTCTGTGATTTTCACTCTCTGCCCTCTGCTCTCTGTGATCTTTACTCTCTGCCCACAGGTCTGTGTGATTTTTACTCTCTGCACTCTGTTCTCTGTGATGTTTGGTCTCCGCACTATGATCTCTGAGAGTTTTACTCTCTGCACTCTGCTCTCTGTGATCTTTACTCTCTGCCCTCAGGTCTGTGTGATTTTTACTCTCTGCACTCTGTTCTCTGTGATGGTTACGCTCTGCACTCTGTTCTCGGTGATTTTTACAGTCTGCACTCTGTTCTCTGTGATTTTTACTCTCTGCACTCTGATCTCTGTGATATTTACTCTCTGCTCTCTGATCTCTGAGACTTTTCATCTCTGCACTCTGATCTCTGTGATATTCACTCTCCGCACTCTGCCCTCTGAGATTTTTACTCTCTGCACTCTGCTCTCTGTGATTTCTACTCTCTGCACTCTGATCTCTGCGATTTTTATTCTCT
The DNA here is from genome assembly GCF_030028105.1 of Mobula birostris. NCBI lineage: Eukaryota > Metazoa > Chordata > Chondrichthyes > Myliobatiformes > Myliobatidae > Mobula > Mobula birostris. Next base: position 33,527 of record NW_027274131.1, read on the forward strand.
GCAAACCCCTCCCTGTGATTTTGACTTTCCGCACTCTGATCTCTGTGATTTTTACTCTTTTCACTCTGCTGTCTGTGACTTTTACACCCTGCACACTTCTCTCTGTGATTTTTACACTCCACACTCTGCTTTCTGTGATTTTTATTCTGCCAATTCTGCTCTCTGTGGTTTTTACTCTCTGCACTATGTTCTCTGTGATTTTTATTCTCTGCTCTCTGATCTCTGTGATATTTACTCTGTGTACACTGTTTTCTGTGATTTTTACTCTCCCCAGTCTGTTCTATGTGATTTTTACTCTCTGCACTCTAGTTTCTGTGATTTTCAGTCTCTGCATTCTGCGCTCTGTGATTTTTACTCTCCGCACTGTGCTCTCTCTAATGTTTCATCTCCTCACTCTGCTCTCTGTGATTTTTACTCACTGTACTCTGCTTTCTGTGAATTTTACTCTCTTCACTCTGCTCTCTGTGATATTTACTTTCTGCACTCTGATCTCTGTAACTTTTACTCTCCGCACTCTGATCTCTATGATTTTTACTCTCTGCACTCAGATCTCTGTGATTTTTACTCTCCGCACTCTGCTCTCTGTGATTTTTAATCTCTGCACTGTGCTCTCTGATATTTTTACTCTCTGCACTCTGCTCTCTGTGATTTTTACTCTCTGCACTCAGCTGTCTGTGATTTTTACTCTCTGCACTCGGCACTCTATGATTTTTACTCTCTGTACTCTGCTCTCTATGATTTTTACTCTCCGCACTCTGTTCTCTTTGATTTTTACAGTCTGCACTCTATTCCCTGTCATTTTTACTCTCTGCACTCTGATCTCTGTTAGTTTTGCTCTCCGCACTCTGTTCTCTGTGATTTTTACTCTCTGCACTATGCTCTCTGTGATTTTTACTCTCTGCACTCTGTTCTCTGTGATGTTTGCTCTCCACACTATGATCTCTGAGAGTCTTACTCTCTGCCCTCTGCCCACTGTGATCTTTACTCTCTGCACTCAGGTCTGTGTGATTTTTACTCTCTGCACTCTGATCTCTGGGATTTTTATTCTCTGCAATCCGCTCTCTGTGATTTTGACTTTCCGTACTCTGCTGTCAGTGATTTTTACTCCCTGCACACTTCTCTCTGTGATTTTTACACTCCGCACTCTGCTTTCTGTGATTTTTACTCTGCCAATTCTGCTCTCTGTGGTTTTTACTCTCTGCTCTCTGATCTCTGTGATATTTACTCTGTGTACACTGTTTCCTGTGGTTTTTACTCTCCCCAGTCTGTTCTCTGTGATTTTTACTCTCTGAACTCTAATTTCTGTGATTTTCGCTCTCTGCACTCTGCGGTCTGTGATTTTTATTCTCTGCACTCTGTTCTCTGTGATGTTTGCTCTCCGGACTCTGATCTCTGTGAGTTTTACCCTCTGCCCTCTGCTCTCTGTGATTTTTACACTCAGCCCTCAGCTCTGTGTGATTTTTACTCTCCGCACACTGTTCTCTGTGATGGTGACTCTCTGCACACAGATCTCTGTGATTTTTACTCTCCGCACTCTGGTCTCTGTGATTTTTACTCTCTGTACTCTGCTCTCTGTGATTTCTACTCTCTGCACTCCGTTCTCTGTGATTTTTACTCTCTGCACTCTAATTTCTGTGATTTTCTCTCTCTGCACACTGCGGTCTGTGATTTTTATTCTCTGCACTCTGTTCTCTGTGATGTTTGCTCTCCGGACTCTGATCTCTGTGAGTTTTACCCTCTGCCCTCTGCTCTCTGTGATTTTTACACTCTGCCCTCAGCTCTGTGTGATTTTTACTCTCCGCACACTGTTCTCTGTGATCTTTACTCTCTGCCCTCAGCTCTGTGTGATTTTTACTCTCTGCACTGTGTTCTCTGTGATGTTTGGTCTCCGCACTATGATCTCTGAGAGTTTTACTCTCAGCACTCTGCTCTCTGTGATCTTTACTCTCTGCCCTCAGGTCTGTGTGATTTTTACTCTCTGCACTCTGTTCTCTGTGATGTTCGGTCTCCGCACTATGATCTCTGAGAGTTTTACTCTCTGCACTCTGCTCTCTGTGATCTTTACTCTCTGCCCTCAGGTCTGTGTGATTTTTACTCTCTGCACTCTGTTCTCTGTGATGTTTGGTCTCCACACTATGATCTCTGAGAGTTTTACTCTCTGCACTCTGCTCTCTGTGATCTTTTCTCTCTGCCCTCAGGTCTGTGTGATTTTTACTCTCTGCACTCTGTTCTCTGTGATGTTTGGTCTCCGCACTATGATCTCTGAGAGTTTTACTCTCTGCACTCTGCTCTCAGTGATCTTTACTCTCTGTCCTCAGGTCTGTGTGATTTTTACTCTCTGCACTCTGTTCTCTGTGACGTTTACTCTCTGAACTCTGATCTCTGTGATATTTACTCTCCCTAGTCTGATCTCTGTTATTTTTACTCTCTGCCCTCAGCTCTCTTTGATTTTTAATCTCCGCACTCTGCTCTCCGTGATTTTTACTCGCTGTACTCAGCTCTCTGTGATTTTTACTCTCTGCACCCTGCTCTCTGTGATTTTTAATCTGTGCACTATGCTCTCTGTGATTTTTACTCCCTGCACACTGATCTCGGTGATTTTCACTCTCCACGTTCTGCCCTCTGAGATTTTTACTCTCTGCACTCTGCTCTCTGTGATTTCTACTCTCTGCACTCTGTTCTCTGTGATTTCTACTCTCTGCACTCTGTTCTCTGTGATTTTTACTCTCTTCACTCTGCTCTCTGTGATATTTTCTTTCTGCACTCTGATCTCTGTAACTTTTACTCTCCGCACTCATTTCTCTGTGAATTTTACTCTCTGCACTCAGATCTCCGTGATTTTTACTCTCCGAACTCTGCTCTCTGTGATTTTTAATCTCTGCACTGTGCTCTCTGATATTTTTACTCTCTGCACTCTGCTCTCTGTGATTTCTACTGCCCGCACTCTGTTCTCTGTGATTTTTATTCTCCGCACACTGCTCTCTCTGATTCTAATTATCCGCACTCTGCTGTCTGTGATTTTTACACTCTGCACTCAGCAGTCTGTGATTTTTACTCTCTGCACTCGGCACTCTGTGATTTTTACTCTCTGTACTCTGCTCTCTGTGATATTCACGCTCTTCACTCTGGCCTCTGAGATTTTTACTCTCTGCACTCTGCTCTCTGTGATTTCTACTCTGTGCACTCTGTTCTCTGTTATTTTTATTCTCCGCACTCTGCTCTCTCTGATTTTTAATCTCCGCACTCTGCTCTCTGTGATTTTTACTCTCTGCACTCAGCTGTCTGTGATTTTTACTCTCTGCACTCGGCACTCTATGGTTTTTACTCTCTGTACTCTGCTCTCTGCGATTTTTACTCTCCGCACTCTGTTCTCTTTGATTTTTACAGTCTGCACTCTGTTCCCTGTCATTTTTACTCTCTGCACTCTGATCTCTGTTATTTTTATTCTCCGCACTCTGCTCTCTCTGATTTTTCATCTCAGCACTCTGCTCTCTGTGATTTTTACTCTCTGCACTCAGCTGTCTGTGATTTTTACTCTCTGCACTCGGTAGTCTGTGATTTTTTTCTCTCCGCACTGTGTTCTCTGTGATTTTTACAGTCTGCTCTCTGTTCTCTGTCATGTTTACTCTCCGCACCCTGCTCTCTGTGATTTTTAATCACTGCACTCTGTTCCCTGTCTTTTTTACTCTCTGCACTCTGATCTCTGTTATTTTTATTCTCCGCACTCTGCTCTCTCTGATTTTTCATCTCCGCACTCTGCTCTCTGTGATTTTTACTCTCTGCACTATGTTCTCTGTGATTATTACTCTGTGCACTCTGTTCTCTGTGATTTTTATTCTCTGCTCTCTGATCTCTGTGATATTTACTCTGTGTACACTGTTTTCTGTGATTTTTACTCTCCCCAGTCTGTTCTATGTGATTTTTACTCTCTGCACTCTAGTTTCTGTGATTTTCAGTCTCTGCATTCTGCGCTCTGTGATTTTTACTCTCTGCACTCTGTTCTCTGTGATTTTTACTCTCCGCACTGTGCTCTCTCTAATGTTTCATCTCCTCACTCTGCTCTCTGTGATTTTTACTCACTGTACTCTGCTTTCTGTGATTTTTACTCTCTTCACTCTGCTCTCTGTGATATTTACTTTCTGCACTCTGATCTCTGTAACTTTTACTCTCCGCACTCTGATCTCTATGATTTTTACTCTCTGCACTCAGATCTCTGTGATTTTTACTCTCCGAACTCTGCTCTCTGTGATTTTTAATCTCTGCACTGTGCTCTCTGATATTTTTTACTCTCTGCACTCTGCTCTCTGTGATTTCTACTGCCCGCACTCTGTTCTCTGTGATTTTTATTCTCCGCACACTGCTCTCTCTGATTCTAATTATCCGCACTCTGCTGTCTGTGATTTTTACACTCTGCACTCAGCAGTCTGTGATTTTTACTCTCTGCACTCGGCACTCTGTGATTTTTACTCTCTGTACTCTGCTCTCTGTGATATTCACGCTCTTCACTCTGGCCTCTGAGATTTTTACTCTCTGCACTCTGCTCTCTGTGATTTCTACTCTGTGCACTCTGTTCTCTGTTATTTTTACTCTCTGCCCACAGGACTGTGTGATTTTTACTCTCTGCACTCTGTTCTCTGTGATGTTTGGTCTCCGCACTATGATCTCTGAGAGTTTTACTCTCTGCACTCTGCTCTCTGTGATCTTTACTCTCTGCCCTCAGGTCTGTGTGATTTTTACTCTCTGCACTCTGTTCTCTGTGATGTTTACTCTCTGATCTCTGATCTCTGTGATATTTACTCTCCCTAGTCTGTTCTCTGTTATTTTTACTCTCTGCCCTCAGCTCTCTTTGATTTTTATTATCTCCGCACTCTGCTCTCCGTGATTTTTACTCGCTGCACTCAGCTCTCTGTGATTTTTACTCTCTGCACTCGGCACTCTGTGATTTTCACTCTCTGTACTCTGCTCTCTTTGATTTTTACTCTCTTCACTCTGTTCTCTGTGATTTTTACTCTCCACACACTGTTCTCTGTGATGGTTACGCTCTGCACTCTGTTCTCGGTGATTTTTACAGTCTGCACTCTGTTCTCTGTGATTTTTACTCTCTGCACTCCGTTCTCTGTGATTTTTATTCTTTGCACTCTAATTTCTGTGATTTTCGCTCTCTGCACTCTGCAGTCTGTGATTTTTATTCTCCGCACTCTGCTTTCTCTGATTATTACTCTCTGCACTCAACTGTCTGTGATTTTCACTCTCTGCCCTCTGCTCTCTGTGATCTTTACTCTCTGCCCACAGGTCTGTGTGATTTTTACTCTCTGCACTCTGTTCTCTGTGATGTTTGGTCTCCGCACTATGATCTCTGAGAGTTTTACTCTCTGCACTCTGCTCTCTGTGATCTTTACTCTCTGCCCTCAGGTCTGTGTGATTTTTACTCTCTGCACTCTGTTCTCTGTGATGGTTACGCTCTGCACTCTGTTCTCGGTGATTTTTACAGTCTGCACTCTGTTCTCTGTGATTTTTACTCTCTGCACTCTGATCTCTGTGATATTTACTCTCTGCTCTCTGATCTCTGAGACTTTTCATCTCTGCACTCTGATCTCTGTGATATTCACTCTCCGCACTCTGCCCTCTGAGATTTTTACTCTCTGCACTCTGCTCTCTGTGATTTCTACTCTCTGCACTCTTATCTCTGCGATTTTTATTCTCTGCAAACCCCTCCCTGTGATTTTGACTTTCCGCACTCTGATCTCTGTGATTTTTACTCTTTTCACTCTGCTGTCTGTGACTTTTACACCCTGCACACTTCTCTCTGTGATTTTTACACTCCACACTCTGCTTTCTGTGATTTTTATTCTGCCAATTCTGCTCTCTGTGGTTTTTACTCTCTGCACTATGTTCTCTGTGATTTTTATTCTCTGCTCTCTGATCTCTGTGATATTTACTCTGTGTACACTGTTTTCTGTGATTTTTACTCTCCCCAGTCTGTTCTATGTGATTTTTACTCTCTGCACTCTAGTTTCTGTGATTTTCAGTCTCTGCATTCTGCGCTCTGTGATTTTTACTCTCCGCACTGTGCTCTCTCTAATGTTTCATCTCCTCACTCTGCTCTCTGTGATTTTTACTCACTGTACTCTGCTTTCTGTGAATTTTACTCTCTTCACTCTGCTCTCTGTGATATTTACTTTCTGCACTCTGATCTCTGTAACTTTTACTCTCCGCACTCTGATCTCTATGATTTTTACTCTCTGCACTCAGATCTCTGTGATTTTTACTCTCCGCACTCTGCTCTCTGTGATTTTTAATCTCTGCACTGTGCTCTCTGATATTTTTACTCTCTGCACTCTGCTCTCTGTGATTTTTACTCTCTGCACTCAGCTGTCTGTGATTTTTACTCTCTGCACTCGGCACTCTATGATTTTTACTCTCTGTACTCTGCTCTCTATGATTTTTACTCTCCGCACTCTGTTCTCTTTGATTTTTACAGTCTGCACTCTATTCCCTGTCATTTTTACTCTCTGCACTCTGATCTCTGTTAGTTTTGCTCTCCGCACTCTGTTCTCTGTGATTTTTACTCTCTGCACTATGCTCTCTGTGATTTTTACTCTCTGCACTCTGTTCTCTGTGATGTTTGCTCTCCACACTATGATCTCTGAGAGTCTTACTCTCTGCCCTCTGCCCACTGTGATCTTTACTCTCTGCACTCAGGTCTGTGTGATTTTTACTCTCTGCACTCTGATCTCTGGGATTTTTATTCTCTGCAATCCGCTCTCTGTGATTTTGACTTTCCGTACTCTGCTGTCAGTGATTTTTACTCCCTGCACACTTCTCTCTGTGATTTTTACACTCCGCACTCTGCTTTCTGTGATTTTTACTCTGCCAATTCTGCTCTCTGTGGTTTTTACTCTCTGCTCTCTGATCTCTGTGATATTTACTCTGTGTACACTGTTTCCTGTGGTTTTTACTCTCCCCAGTCTGTTCTCTGTGATTTTTACTCTCTGAACTCTAATTTCTGTGATTTTCGCTCTCTGCACTCTGCGGTCTGTGATTTTTATTCTCTGCACTCTGTTCTCTGTGATGTTTGCTCTCCGGACTCTGATCTCTGTGAGTTTTACCCTCTGCCCTCTGCTCTCTGTGATTTTTACACTCAGCCCTCAGCTCTGTGTGATTTTTACTCTCCGCACACTGTTCTCTGTGATGGTGACTCTCTGCACACAGATCTCTGTGATTTTTACTCTCCGCACTCTGGTCTCTGTGATTTTTACTCTCTGTACTCTGCTCTCTGTGATTTCTACTCTCTGCACTCCGTTCTCTGTGATTTTTACTCTCTGCACTCTAATTTCTGTGATTTTCTCTCTCTGCACACTGCGGTCTGTGATTTTTATTCTCTGCACTCTGTTCTCTGTGATGTTTGCTCTCCGGACTCTGATCTCTGTGAGTTTTACCCTCTGCCCTCTGCTCTCTGTGATTTTTACACTCTGCCCTCAGCTCTGTGTGATTTTTACTCTCCGCACACTGTTCTCTGTGATCTTTACTCTCTGCCCTCAGGTCTGTGTGATTTTTACTCTCTGCACTGTGTTCTCTGTGATGTTTGGTCTCCGCACTATGATCTCTGAGAGTTTTACTCTCAGCACTCTGCTCTCTGTGATCTTTACTCTCTGCCCTCAGGTCTGTGTGATTTTTACTCTTTGCACTCTGTTCTCTGTGATGTTCGGTCTCCGCACTATGATCTCTGAGAGTTTTACTCTCTGCACTCTGCTCTCTGTGATCTTTACTCTCTGCCCTCAGGTCTGTGTGATTTTTACTCTCTGCACTCTGTTCTCTGTGATGTTTGGTCTCCACACTATGATCTCTGAGAGTTTTACTCTCTGCACTCTGCTCTCTGTGATCTTTTCTCTCTGCCCTCAGGTCTGTGTGATTTTTACTCTCTGCACTCTGTTCTCTGTGATGTTTGGTCTCCGCACTATGATCTCTGAGAGTTTTACTCTCTGCACTCTGCTCTCAGTGATCTTTACTCTCTGTCCTCAGGTCTGTGTGATTTTTACTCTCTGCACTCTGTTCTCTGTGATGTTTACTCTCTGAACTCTGATCTCTGTGATATTTACTCTCCCTAGTCTGATCTCTGTTATTTTTACTCTCTGCCCTCAGCTCTCTTTGATTTTTAATCTCCGCACTCTGCTCTCCGTGATTTTTACTCGCTGTACTCAGCTCTCTGTGATTTTTACTCTCTGCACCCTGCTCTCTGTGATTTTTAATCTGTGCACTATGCTCTCTGTGATTTTTACTCCCTGCACACTGATCTCGGTGATTTTCACTCTCCACGTTCTGCCCTCTGAGATTTTTACTCTCTGCACTCTGCTCTCTGTGATTTCTACTCTCTGCACTCTGTTCTCTGTGATTTCTACTCTCTGCACTCTGTTCTCTGTGATTTTTACTCTCTTCACTCTGCTCTCTGTGATATTTTCTTTCTGCACTCTGATCTCTGTAACTTTTACTCTCCGCACTCATTTCTCTGTGAATTTTACTCTCTGCACTCAGATCTCCGTGATTTTTACTCTCCGAACTCTGCTCTCTGTGATTTTTAATCTCTGCACTGTGCTCTCTGATATTTTTACTCTCTGCACTCTGCTCTCTGTGATTTCTACTGCCCGCACTCTGTTCTCTGTGATTTTTATTCTCCGCACACTGCTCTCTCTGATTCTAATTATCCGCACTCTGCTGTCTGTGATTTTTACACTCTGCACTCAGCAGTCTGTGATTTTTACTCTCTGCACTCGGCACTCTGTGATTTTTACTCTCTGTACTCTGCTCTCTGTGATATTCACGCACTTCACTCTGGCCTCTGAGATTTTTACTCTCTGCACTCTGCTCTCTGTGATTTCTACTCTGTGCACTCTGTTCTCTGTTATTTTTATTCTCCGCACTCTGCTCTCTCTGATTTTTAATCTCCGCACTCTGCTCTCTGTGATTTTTACTCTCTGCACTCAGCTGTCTGTGATTTTTACTCTCTGCACTCGGCACTCTATGGTTTTTACTCTCTGTACTCTGCTCTCTGCGATTTTTACTCTCCGCACTCTGTTCTCTTTGATTTTTACAGTCTGCACTCTGTTCCCTGTCATTTTTACTCTCTGCACTCTGATCTCTGTTATTTTTATTCTCCGCACTCTGCTCTCTCTGATTTTTCATCTCAGCACTCTGCTCTCTGTGATTTTTACTCTCTGCACTCAGCTGTCTGTGATTTTTACTCTCTGCACTCGGTAGTCTGTGATTTTTTTCTCTCCGCACTGTGTTCTCTGTGATTTTTACAGTCTGCTCTCTGTTCTCTGTCATGTTTACTCTCCGCACCCTGCTCTCTGTGATTTTTAATCACTGCACTCTGTTCCCTGTCTTTTTTACTCTCTGCACTCTGATCTCTGTTATTTTTATTCTCCGCACTCTGCTCTCTCTGATTTTTCATCTCCGCACTCTGCTCTCTGTGATTTTTACTCTCTGCACTATGTTCTCTGTGATTATTACTCTGTGCACTCTGTTCTCTGTGATTTTTATTCTCTGCTCTCTGATCTCTGTGATATTTACTCTGTGTACACTGTTTTCTGTGATTTTTACTCTCCCCAGTCTGTTCTATGTGATTTTTACTCTCTGCACTCTAGTTTCTGTGATTTTCAGTCTCTGCATTCTGCGCTCTGTGATTTTTACTCTCTGCACTCTGTTCTCTGTGATTTTTACTCTCCGCACTGTGCTCTCTCTAATGTTTCATCTCCTCACTCTGCTCTCTGTGATTTTTACTCACTGTACTCTGCTTTCTGTGATTTTTACTCTCTTCACTCTGCTCTCTGTGATATTTACTTTCTGCACTCTGATCTCTGTAACTTTTACTCTCCGCACTCTGATCTCTATGATTTTTACTCTCTGCACTCAGATCACTGTGATTTTTACTCTCCGCACTCTGCTCTATGTGATTTTTAATCTCTGCACTGTGCTCTCTGATATTTTTACTCTCTGCACTCTGCTCTCTGTGATTTTTACTCTCTGCACTCAGCTGTCTGTGATTTTTACTCTCTGCACTCGGCACTCAATGATTTTTACTCTCTGTACTCTGCTCTCTATGATTTTTAATCTCCGCACTCTGCTCTCTTTGATTTTTACAGTCTGCACTCTATTCCCTGTCATTTTTACTCTCTGCACTCTGATCTCTGTTAGTTTTGCTCTCCGCACTCTGTTCTCTGTGATTTTTACTCTCTGCACTATGCTCTCTGTGATTTTTACTCTCTGCACTCTGTTCTCTGTGATGTTTGCTCTCCACACTATGATCTCTGAGAGTTTTACTCTCTGCCCTCTGCCCACTGTGATCTTTACTCTCTGCACTCAGGTCTGTGTGATTTTTACTCTCTGCACTCTGATCTCTGGGATTTTTATTCTCTGCAATCCGCTCTCTGTGATTTTGACTTTCCGTACTCTGCTGTCAGTGATTTTTACTCCCTGCACACTTCTCTCTGTGATTTTTACACTCCGCACTCTGCTTTCTGTGATTTTTACTCTGCCAATTCTGCTCTCTGTGGTTTTTACTCTCTGCTCTCTGATCTCTGTGATATTTACTCTGTGTACACTGTTTCCTGTGGTTTTTACTCTCCCCAGTCTGTTCTCTGTGATTTTTACTCTCTGAACTCTAATTTCTGTGATTTTCGCTCTCTGCACTCTGCGGTCTGTGATTTTTATTCTCTGCACTCTGTTCTCTGTGATGTTTGCTCTCCGGACTCTGATCTCTGTGAGTTTTACCCTCTGCCCTCTGCTCTCTGTGATTTTTACACTCAGCCCTCAGCTCTGTGTGATTTTTACTCTCCGCACACTGTTCTCTGTGATGGTGACTCTCTGCACACAGATCTCTGTGATTTTTACTCTCCGCACTCTGGTCTCTGTGATTTTTACTCTCTGTACTCTGCTCTCTGTGATTTCTACTCTCTGCACTCCGTTCTCTGTCATTTTTACTCTCTGCACTCTAATTTCTGTGATTTTCTCTCTCTGCACACTGCGGTCTGTGATTTTTATTCTCTGCACTCTGTTCTCTGTGATGTTTGCTCTCCGGACTCTGATCTCTGTGAGTTTTACCCTCTGCCCTCTGCTCTCTGTGATTTTTACACTCTGCCCTCAGCTCTGTGTGATTTTTACTCTCCGCACACTGTTCTCTGTGATCTTTACTCTCTGCCCTCAGGTCTGTGTGATTTTTACTCTCTGCACTGTGTTCTCTGTGATGTTTGGTCTCCGCACTATGATCTCTGAGAGTTTTACTCTCAGCACTCTGCTCTCTGTGATCTTTACTCTCTGCCCTCAGGTCTGTGTGATTTTTACTCTCTGCACTCTGTTCTCTGTGATGTTCGGTCTCCGCACTATGATCTCTGAGAGTTTTACTCTCTGCACTCTGCTCTCTGTGATCTTTACTCTCTGCCCTCAGGTCTGTGTGATTTTTACTCTCTGCACTCTGTTCTCTGTGATATTTGGTCTCCGCACTATGATCTCTGAGAGTTTTACTCTCTGCACTCTGCTCTCAGTGATCTTTACTCTCTGCCCTCAGGTCTGTGTGATTTTTACTCTCTGCACTCTGTTCTCTGTGATGTTTACTCTCTGAACTCTGATCTCTGTGATATTTACTCTCCCTAGTCTGATCTCTGTTATTTTTACTCTCTGCCCTCAGCTCTCTTTGATTTTTAATCTCCGCACTCTGCTCTCCGTGATTTTTACTCGCTGTACTCAGCTCTCTGTGATTTTTACTCTCTGCACCCTGCTCTCTGTGATTTTTAATCTCTGCACTATGCTCTCTGTGATTTTTACTCCCTGCACACTGATCTCGGTGATTTTCACTCTCCACATTCTGCCCTCTGAGATTTTTACTCTCTGCACTCTGCTGTCTGTGATTTCTACTCTCTGCACTCTGTTCTCTGTGATTTCTACTCTCTGCACTCTGTTCTCTGTGATTTTTACTCTCTTCACTCTGCTCTCTGTGATATTTTCTTTCTGCACTCTGATCTCTGTAACTTTTACTCTCCGCACTCATTTCTCTGTGAATTTTACTCTCTGCACTCAGATCTCCGTGATTTTTACTCTCCGAACTCTGCTCTCTGTGATTTTTAATCTCTGCACTGTGCTCTCTGATATTTTTACTCTCTGCACTCTGCTCTCTGTGATTTCTACTGCCCGCACTCTGTTCTCTGTGATTTTTATTCTCCGCACACTGCTCTCTCTGATTCTAATTATCCGCACTCTGCTGTCTGTGATTTTTACACTCTGCACTCAGCAGTCTGTGATTTTTACTCTCTGCACTCGGCACTCTGTGATTTTTACTCTCTGTACTCTGCTCTCTGTGATATTCACGCTCTTCACTCTGGCCTCTGAGATTTTTACTCTCTGCACTCTGCTCTCTGTGATTTCTACTCTGTGCACTCTGTTCTCTGTTATTTTTATTCTCCGCAATCTGCTCTCTCTGATTTTTAATCTCCGCACTCTGCTCTCTGTGATTTTTACTCTCTGCACTCAGCTGTCTGTGATTTTTACTCTCTGCACTCGGCACTCTATGGTTTTTACTCTCTGTACTCTGCTCTCTGCGATTTTTACTCTCCGCACTCTGTTCTCTTTGATTTTTACAGTCTGCACTCTGTTCCCTGTCATTTTTACTCTCTGCACTCTGATCTCTGTTATTTTTCATCTCAGCACTCTGCTCTCTGTGATTTTTACTCTCTGCACTCAGCTGTCTGTGATTTTTACTCTCTGCACTCGGTAGTCTGTGATTTTTTTCTCTCCGCACTGTGTTCTCTGTGATGTTTGCTCTCCGCACTATGATCTCTGAGAGTCTTACTCTCTGCCCTCTGCCCACTGTGATCTTTACTCTCTGCCCTCAGGTCTGTGTGATTTTTACTTTCTGCACTCTGTTCTCTGTGATGTTTACTCTCTGCACTCAGCTCTCAGAGATTCTTACTCTCTGCACTCTGATCTCTGGGATTTTTATTCTCTGCAATCCGCTCTCTGTGATTTTGACTTTCCGCACTCTGATCTCTGTGATTTTTACTCTCTTCACTCTGCTGTCTGTGATTTTTACTCCCTGCACACTTCTCTCTGTGATTTTTTCACTCCGCACTCTGCTTTCTGTGATTTTTACTCTCCGCACACTGTTCTCTGTGATGGTTACTCTCTGCACTCTGTTCTCGGTGAATTTTACAGACTGCACTCTGTTCTCTGTGATTTTTACTCTCTGTACTCTGCTCTCTGTGATTTTTATTCCTGCACTATGTTCTCTGTGTTTATTACTCTGTTCCCTCTGTTCTCTGTGATTTTTGCTCTGCGCACTCTGTTCTCTGTGATGTTTGGTCTCCGCACTATGATCTCTGAGAGTTTTACTCTCTGCCCTCTGCTCTCTGTGATCTTTTCTCTCTGCCCTCAGGTCTGTGTGATTTTTACTCTCTGCACTCTGTTCTCTGTGATGTTTGGTCTCCGCACTATGATCTCTGAGAGTTTTACTCTCTGCACTCTGCTCTCTGTGATCTTTACTCTCTGCCCTCAGGTCTGTGTGATTTTTACTCTCTGCACTCTGTTCTCTGTGATGTTTGCTCTCCGCACTATGATCTCTGCGAGTCTTCATCTCTGCCCTCTGCTCTCTGTGATCTTTACTCTCTGCCCTCAGGTCTGTGTGATTTTTACTCTCTGCAGTCTGTTCTCTGTGATGCTTACTCTCTGCACTCAGCTCTCAGAGATTCTTACTCTCTGCACTCTGATCTCTGGGATTTTTATTCTCTGCAATCCGTTCTCTGTGATTTTGACTTTCCGCACTCTGATCTCTGCGATTTTTACTCTTTTCACTCTGCTGTCTGTGATTTTTACACCCTGCACTCTGTTCTCTGTGATTTTTACTCTCTGCACTCCGTTCTCTGTGATTTTTATTCTTTGCACTCTAATTTCTGTGATTTTCGCTCTCTGCACTCTGCAGTCTGTGATTTTTATTCTCCGCACTCTGCTTTCTCTGATTATTACTCTCTGCACTCAACTGTCTGTGATTTTCACTCTCTGCCCTCTGCTCTCTGTGATCTTTACTCTCTGCCCACAGGTCTGTGTGATTTTTACTCTCTGCACTCTGTTCTCTGTGATGTTTGTTCTCCGCACTATGATCTCTGAGAGTTTTACTCTCTGCACTCTGCTCTCTGTGATCTTTACTCTCTGCCCTCAGGTCTGTGTGATTTTTACTCTCTGCACTCTGTTCTCTGTGATGGTTAAGCTCTGCACTCTGTTCTCGGTGATTTTTACAGTCTGCACTCTGTTCTCTGTGATTTTTACTCTCTGCACTCTGATCTCTGTGATATTTACTCTCTGCTCTCTGATCTCTGAGACTTTTCATCTCTGCACTCTGATCTCTGTGATATTCACTCTCCGCACTCTGCCCTCTGAGATTTTTACTCTCTGCACTCTGCTCTCTGTGATTTCTACTCTCTGCACTCTGTTCTCTGTGATTTTTATTCTCCGCACTCTGCTCTCTCTGATTTTTAATCTCTGCACTCTGATCTCCGCGATTTTTATTCTCCGCACTCTGCTCTCTCTGATTTTTAATCTCTGCACTCTGATCTCTGGGATTTTTATTCTCTGCAAACCCCTCCCTGTGATTTTGACTTTCCGCACTCTGATCTCTGTGATTTTTACTCTTTTCACTCTGCTGTCTGTGACTTTTACACCCTGCACACTTCTCTCTGTGATTTTTACACTCCACACTCTGCTTTCTGTGATTTTTACTCTGCCAATTCTGCTCTCTGTGGTTTTTACTCTCCGCACTCTGTTCTCTGTGATTTTTACTCTCTGCACTCTGTTCTCTGTGATTTTTACTCTCTGCACTATGTTCTCTGTGATTTTTACTCTCTGCACTATGTTCTCTGTGATTATTACTCTGTGCACTCTGTTCTCTGTGATTTTTATTCTCTGCTCTCTGATCTCTGTGATATTTACTCTGTGTACACTGTTTTCTGTGATTTTTACTCTCCCCAGTCTGTTCTATGTGATTTTTACTCTCTGCACTCTAGTTTCTGTGATTTTCAGTCTCTGCATTCTGCGCTCTGTGATTTTTACTCTCTGCACTCTGTTCTCTGTGATTTTTACTCTCCGCACTGTGCTCTCTCTAATGTTTCATCTCCTCACTCTGCTCTCTGTGATTTTTATTCACTGTACTCTGCTTTCTGTGATTTTTACTCTCTTCACTCTGCTCTCTGTGATATTTACTTTCTGCACTCTGATCTCTGTAACTTTTACTCTCCGCACTCTGATCTCTATGATTTTTTACTCTCTGCACTCAGATCTCTGTGATTTTTACTCTCCGCACTCTGCTCTCTGTGATTTTTAATCTCTGCACTGTGCTCTCTGATATTTTTACTCTCTGCACTCTGCTCTCTGTGATTTTCACTCTCTGCACTCAGCTGTCTGTGATTTTTACTCTCTGCACTCGGCACTCTATGATTTTTACTCTCTGTACTCTGCTCTCTATGATTTTTACTCTCCGCACTCTGTTCTCTTTGATTTTTACAGTCTGCACTCTATTCCCTGTCATTTTTACTCTCTGCACTCTGATCTCTGTTAGTTTTGCTCTCCGCACTCTGTTCTCTGTGATTTTTACTCTCTGCACTATGCTCTCTGTGATTTTTACTCTCTGCACTCTGTTCTCTGTGATGTTTGCTCTCCACACTATGATCTCTGAGAGTCTTACTCTCTGCCCTCTGCCCACTGTGATCTTTACTCTCTGCACTCAGGTCTGTGTGATTTTTACTCTCTGCACTCTGATCTCTGGGATTTTTATTCTCTGCAATCCGCTCTCTGTGATTTTGACTTTCCGTACTCTGCTGTCAGTGATTTTTACTCCCTGCACACTTCTCTCTGTGATTTTTACACTCCGCACTCTGCTTTCTGTGATTTTTACTCTGCCAATTCTGCTCTCTGTGGTTTTTACTCTCTGCTCTCTGATCTCTGTGATATTTACTCTGTGTACACTGTTTCCTGTGGTTTTTACTCTCCCCAGTCTGTTCTCTGTGATTTTTACTCTCTGAACTCTAATTTCTGTGATTTTCGCTCTCTGCACTCTGCGGTCTGTGATTTTTATTCTCTGCACTCTGTTCTCTGTGATGTTTGCTCTCCGGACTCTGATCTCTGTGAGTTTTACCCTCTGCCCTCTGCTCTCTGTGATTTTTACACTCAGCCCTCAGCTCTGTGTGATTTTTACTCTCCGCACACTGTTCTCTGTGATGGTGACTCTCTGCACACAGATCTCTGTGATTTTTACTCTCCGCACTCTGGTCTCTGTGATTTTTACTCTCTGTACTCTGCTCTCTGTGATTTCTACTCTCTGCACTCCGTTCTCTGTCATTTTTACTCTCTGCACTCTAATTTCTGTGATTTTCTCTCTCTGCACACTGCGGTCTGTGATTTTTATTCTCTGCACTCTGTTCTCTGTGATGTTTGCTCTCCGGACTCTGATCTCTGTGAGTTTTACCCTCTGCCCTCTGCTCTCTGTGATTTTTACACTCTGCCCTCAGCTCTGTGTGATTTTTACTCTCCGCACACTGTTCTCTGTGATCTTTACTCTCTGCCCTCAGGTCTGTGTGATTTTTACTCTCTGCACTGTGTTCTCTGTGATGTTTGGTCTCCGCACTATGATCTCTGAGAGTTTTACTCTCAGCACTCTGCTCTCTGTGATCTTTACTCTCTGCCCTCAGGTCTGTGTGATTTTTACTCTCTGCACTCTGTTCTCTGTGATGTTCGGTCTCCGCACTATGATCTCTGAGAGTTTTACTCTCTGCACTCTGCTCTCTGTGATCTTTACTCTCTGCCCTCAAGTCTGTGTGATTTTTACTCTCTGCACTCTGTTCTCTGTGATGTTTGGTCTCCACACTATGATCTCTGAGAGTTTTACTCTCTGCACTCTGCTCTCTGTGATCTTTTCTCTCTGCCCTCAGGTCTGTGTGATTTTTACTCTCTGCACTCTGTTCTCTGTGATGTTTGGTCTCCGCACTATGATCTCTGAGAGTTTTACTCTCTGCACTCTGCTCTCAGTGATCTTTACTCTCTGCCCTCAGGTCTGTGTGATTTTTACTCTCTGCACTCTGTTCTCTGTGATGTTTACTCTCTGAACTCTGATCTCTGTGATATTTACTCTCCCTAGTCTGATCTCTGTTATTTTTACTCTCTGCCCTCAGCTCTCTTTGATTTTTAATCTCCGCACTCTGCTCTCCGTGATTTTTACTCGCTGTACTCAGCTCTCTGTGATTTTTACTCTCTGCACCCTGCTCTCTGTGATTTTTAATCTCTGCACTATGCTCTCTGTGATTTTTACTCCCTGCACACTGATCTCGGTGATTTTCACTCTCCACATTCTGCCCCCTGAGATTTTTACTCTCTGCACTCTGCTGTCTGTGATTTCTACTCTCTGCACTCTGTTCTCTGTGATTTCTACTCTCTGCACTCTGTTCTCTGTGATTTTTACTCTCTTCACTCTGCTCTCTGTGATATTTTCTTTCTGCACTCTGATCTCTGTAACTTTTACTCTCCGCACTCATTTCTCTGTGAATTTTACTCTCTGCACTCAGATCTCCGTGATTTTTACTCTCCGAACTCTGCTCTCTGTGATTTTTAATCTCTGCACTGTGCTCTCTGATATTTTTACTCTCTGCACTCTGCTCTCTGTGATTTCTACTGCCCGCACTCTGTTCTCTGTGATTTTTATTCTCCGCACACTGCTCTCTCTGATTCTAATTATCCGCACTCTGCTGTCTGTGATTTTTACACTCTGCACTCAGCAGTCTGTGATTTTTACTCTCTGCACTCGGCACTCTGTGATTTTTGCTCTCTGTACTCTGCTCTCTGTGATATTCACGCTCTTCACTCTGGCCTCTGAGATTTTTACTCTCTGCACTCTGCTCTCTGTGATTTCTACTCTGTGCACTCTGTTCTCTGTTATTTTTATTCTCCGCAATCTGCTCTCTCTGATTTTTAATCTCCGCACTCTGCTCTCTGTGATTTTTACTCTCTGCACTCAGCTGTCTGTGATTTTTACTCTCTGCACTCGGCACTCTATGGTTTTTACTCTCTGTACTCTGCTCTCTGCGATTTTTACTCTCCGCACTCTGTTCTCTTTGATTTTTACAGTCTGCACTCTGTTCCCTGTCATTTTTACTCTCTGCACTCTGATCTCTGTTATTTTTCATCTCAGCACTCTGCTCTCTGTGATTTTTACTCTCTGCACTCAGCTGTCTGTGATTTTTACTCTCTGCACTCGGTAGTCTGTGATTTTTTTCTCTCCGCACTGTGTTCTCTGTGATGTTTGCTCTCCGCACTATGATCTCTGAGAGTCTTACTCTCTGCCCTCTGCCCACTGTGATCTTTACTCTCTGCCCTCAGGTCTGTGTGATTTTTACTCTCTGCACTCTGTTCTCTGTGATGTTTACTCTCTGCACTCAGCTCTCAGAGATTCTTACTCTCTGCACTCTGATCTCTGGGATTTTTATTCTCTGCAATCCGCTCTCTGTGATTTTGACTTTCCGCACTCTGATCTCTGTGATTTTTACTCTCTTCACTCTGCTGTCTGTGATTTTTACTCCCTGCACACTTCTCTCTGTGATTTTTTCACTCCGCACTCTGCTTTCTGTGATTTTTACACTCCGCACACTGTTCTCTGTGATGGTTACTCTCTGCACTCTGTTCTCGGTGAATTTTACAGACTGCACTCTGTTCTCTGTGATTTTTACTCTCTGCACTCTGATCTCTGTGATTTTTACTCTATGCACTCTGATCTCTGAGACTTTTAATCTCTGCACACAGATCTCTGTGATTTTTACTCTCCGCACTCTGATCTCTGTGATTTTTACTCTCTGCACTCTGCTCACTGTGATTTCTACTCTCTGCACTCCGTTCTCTGTGACTTTTATTCTCCGCTCTCTGCTCTCTCTGATTTTTAATCTCCGCACTCTGCTCTCACTGATTTTTAATCTCCGCACTCTGCTTTCTCTGATCATTACTCTCTGCACTCAGCTGTCTGTGATTTTCACTCTCTGCACTCGGCACTCTGTGATTTTTACTCTCTGTACTCTGCTCTCTGTGATTTTTATTCCTGCACTATGTTCTCTGTGTTTATTACTCTGTTCACTCTGTTCTCTGTGATTTTTGCTCTGCGCACTCTGTTCTCTGTGATGTTTGGTCTCCGCACTATGATCTCTGAGAGTTTTACTCTCTGCCCTCTGCTCTCTGTGATCTTTTCTCTCTGCCCTCAGGTCTGTGTGATTTTTACTCTCTGCACTCTGTTCTCTGTGATGTTTGCTCTCCGCACTATGATCTCTGCGAGTCTTCATCTCTGCCCTCTGCTCTCTGTGATCTTTACTCTCTGCCCTCAGGTCTGTGTGATTTTTACTCTCTGCAGTCTGTTCTCTGTGATGCTTACTCTCTGCACTCAGCTCTCAGAGATTCTTACTCTCTGCACTCTGATCTCTGGGATTTTTATTCTCTGCAATCCGTTCTCTGTGATTTTGACTTTCCGCACTCTGATCTCTGCGATTTTTACTCTTTTCACTCTGCTGTCTGTGATTTTTACACCCTGCACACTTCTCTCTGTGATTTTTACACTCCACACTCTGCTTTCTGTGATTTTTACTCTGCCAATTCTGCTCTCAGTGGTTTTTATTCTCCGCACTCTGTTCTCTGTGATTTTTACTCTCTGCACTCTGTTCTCTGTGATTTTTACTCTCCGCACTATGTTCTCTGTGATTATTACTCTGTGCACTCTGTTCTCTGTGATGTTTGGTCTCCGCACTATGATCTCTGAGAGTTTTACTCTCTGCACTCTGCTCTCTGTGATCTTTACTCTCTGCCCTCAGGTCTGTGTGATTTTTACTCTCTGCACTCTGTTCTCTGTGATGGTTAAGCTCTGCACTCTGTTCTCGGTGATTTTTACAGTCTGCACTCTGTTCTCTGTGATTTTTACTCTCTGCACTCTGATCTCTGTGATATTTACTCTCTGCTCTCTGATCTCTGAGACTTTTCATCTCTGCACTCTGATCTCTGTGATATTCACTCTCCGCACTCTGCCCTCTGAGATTTTTACTCTCTGCACTCTGCTCTCTGTGATTTCTACTCTCTGCACTCTGTTCTCTGTGATTTTTATTCTCCGCACTCTGCTCTCTCTGATTTTTAATCTCTGCACTCTGATCTCCGCGATTTTTATTCTCCGCACTCTGCTCTCTCTGATTTTTAATCTCTGCACTCTGATCTCTGGGATTTTTATTCTCTGCAAACCCCTCCCTGTGATTTTGACTTTCCGCACTCTGATCTCTGTGATTTTTACTCTTTTCACTCTGCTGTCTGTGACTTTTACACCCTGCACACTTCTCTCTGTGATTTTTACACTCCACACTCTGCTTTCTGTGATTTTTACTCTGCCAATTCTGCTCTCTGTGGTTTTTACTCTCCGCACTCTGTTCTCTGTGATTTTTACTCTCCTCACTCTGCTCTCTGTGATTTTTATTCACTGTACTCTGCTTTCTGTGATTTTTACTCTCTTCACTCTGCTCTCTGTGATATTTACTTTCTGCACTCTGATCTCTGTAACTTTTACTCTCCGCACTCTGATCTCTATGATTTTTTACTCTCTGCACTCAGATCTCTGTGATTTTTACTCTCCGCACTCTGCTCTCTGTGATTTTTAATCTCTGCACTGTGCTCTCTGATATTTTTACTCTCTGCACTCTGCTCTCTGTGATTTTCACTCTCTGCACTCAGCTGTCTGTGATTTTTACTCTCTGCACTCGGCACTCTATGATTTTTACTCTCTGTACTCTGCTCTCTATGATTTTTACTCTCCGCACTCTGTTCTCTTTGATTTTTACAGTCTGCACTCTATTCCCTGTCATTTTTACTCTCTGCACTCTGATCTCTGTTAGTTTTGCTCTCCGCACTCTGTTCTCTGTGATTTTTACTCTCTGCACTATGCTCTCTGTGATTTTTACTCTCTGCACTCTGTTCTCTGTGATGTTTGCTCTCCACACTATGATCTCTGAGAGTCTTACTCTCTGCCCTCTGCCCACTGTGATCTTTACTCTCTGCACTCAGGTCTGTGTGATTTTTACTCTCTGCACTCTGATCTCTGGGATTTTTATTCTCTGCAATCCGCTCTCTGTGATTTTGACTTTCCGTACTCTGCTGTCAGTGATTTTTACTCCCTGCACACTTCTCTCTGTGATTTTTACACTCCGCACTCTGCTTTCTGTGATTTTTACTCTGCCAATTCTGCTCTCTGTGGTTTTTACTCTCTGCTCTCTGATCTCTGTGATATTTACTCTGTGTACACTGTTTCCTGTGGTTTTTACTCTCCCCAGTCTGTTCTCTGTGATTTTTACTCTCTGAACTCTAATTTCTGTGATTTTCGCTCTCTGCACTCTGCGGTCTGTGATTTTTATTCTCTGCACTCTGTTCTCTGTGATGTTTGCTCTCCGGACTCTGATCTCTGTGAGTTTTACCCTCTGCCCTCTGCTCTCTGTGATTTTTACACTCAGCCCTCAGCTCTGTGTGATTTTTACTCTCCGCACACTGTTCTCTGTGATGGTGACTCTCTGCACACAGATCTCTGTGATTTTTACTCTCCGCACTCTGGTCTCTGTGATTTTTACTCTCTGTACTCTGCTCTCTGTGATTTCTACTCTCTGCACTCCGTTCTCTGTCATTTTTACTCTCTGCACTCTAATTTCTGTGATTTTCTCTCTCTGCACACTGCGGTCTGTGATTTTTATTCTCTGCACTCTGTTCTCTGTGATGTTTGCTCTCCGGACTCTGATCTCTGTGAGTTTTACCCTCTGCCCTCTGCTCTCTGTGATTTTTACACTCTGCCCTCAGCTCTGTGTGATTTTTACTCTCCGCACACTGTTCTCTGTGATCTTTACTCTCTGCCCTCAGGTCTGTGTGATTTTTACTCTCTGCACTGTGTTCTCTGTGATGTTTGGTCTCCGCACTATGATCTCTGAGAGTTTTACTCTCAGCACTCTGCTCTCTGTGATCTTTACTCTCTGCCCTCAGGTCTGTGTGATTTTTACTCTCTGCACTCTGTTCTCTGTGATGTTCGGTCTCCGCACTATGATCTCTGAGAGTTTTACTCTCTGCACTCTGCTCTCTGTGATCTTTACTCTCTGCCCTCAGGTCTGTGTGATTTTTACTCTCTGCACTCTGTTCTCTGTGATGTTTGGTCTCCACACTATGATCTCTGAGAGTTTTACTCTCTGCACTCTGCTCTCTGTGATCTTTTCTCTCTGCCCTCAGGTCTGTGTGATTTTTACTCTCTGCACTCTGTTCTCTGTGATGTTTGGTCTCCGCACTATGATCTCTGAGAGTTTTACTCTCTGCACTCTGCTCTCAGTGATCTTTACTCTCTGCCCTCAGGTCTGTGTGATTTTTACTCTCTGCACTCTGTTCTCTGTGATGTTTACTCTCTGAACTCTGATCTCTGTGATATTTACTCTCCCTAGTCTGATCTCTGTTATTTTTACTCTCTGCCCTCAGCTCTCTTTGATTTTTAATCTCCGCACTCTGCTCTCCGTGATTTTTACTCGCTGTACTCAGCTCTCTGTGATTTTTACTCTCTGCACCCTGCTCTCTGTGATTTTTAATCTCTGCACTATGCTCTCTGTGATTTTTACTCCCTGCACACTGATCTCGGTGATTTTCACTCTCCACATTCTGCCCTCTGAGATTTTTACTCTCTGCACTCTGCTGTCTGTGATTTCTACTCTCTGCACTCTGTTCTCTGTGATTTCTACTCTCTGCACTCTGTTCTCTGTGATTTTTACTCTCTTCACTCTGCTCTCTGTGATATTTTCTTTCTGCACTCTGATCTCTGTAACTTTTACTCTCCGCACTCATTTCTCTGTGAATTTTACTCTCTGCACTCAGATCTCCGTGATTTTTACTCTCCGAACTCTGCTCTCTGTGATTTTTAATCTCTGCACTGTGCTCTCTGATATTTTTACTCTCTGCACTCTGCTCTCTGTGATTTCTACTGCCCGCACTCTGTTCTCTGTGATTTTTATTCTCCGCACACTGCTCTCTCTGATTCTAATTATCCGCACTCTGCTGTCTGTGATTTTTACACTCTGCACTCAGCAGTCTGTGATTTTTACTCTCTGCACTCGGCACTCTGTGATTTTTACTCTCTGTACTCTGCTCTCTGTGATATTCACGCTCTTCACTCTGGCCTCTGAGATTTTTACTCTCTGCACTCTGCTCTCTGTGATTTCTACTCTGTGCACTCTGTTCTCTGTTATTTTTATTCTCCGCAATCTGCTCTCTCTGATTTTTAATCTCCGCACTCTGCTCTCTGTGATTTTTACTCTCTGCACTCAGCTGTCTGTGATTTTTACTCTCTGCACTCGGCACTCTATGGTTTTTACTCTCTGTACTCTGCTCTCTGCGATTTTTACTCTCCGCACTCTGTTCTCTTTGATTTTTACAGTCTGCACTCTGTTCCCTGTCATTTTTACTCTCTGCACTCTGATCTCTGTTATTTTTCATCTCAGCACTCTGCTCTCTGTGATTTTTACTCTCTGCACTCAGCTGTCTGTGATTTTTACTCTCTGCACTCGGTAGTCTGTGATTTTTTTCTCTCCGCACTGTGTTCTCTGTGATGTTTGCTCTCCGCACTATGATCTCTGAGAGTCTTACTCTCTGCCCTCTGCCCACTGTGATCTTTACTCTCTGCCCTCAGGTCTGTGTGATTTTTACTCTCTGCACTCTGTTCTCTGTGATGTTTACTCTCTGCACTCAGCTCTCAGAGATTCTTACTCTCTGCACTCTGATCTCTGGGATTTTTATTCTCTGCAATCCGCTCTCTGTGATTTTGACTTTCCGCACTCTGATCTCTGTGATTTTTACTCTCTTCACTCTGCTGTCTGTGATTTTTACTCCCTGCACACTTCTCTCTGTGATTTTTTCACTCCGCACTCTGCTTTCTGTGATTTTTACTCTCCGCACACTGTTCTCTGTGATGGTTACTCTCTGCACTCTGTTCTCGGTGAATTTTACAGACTGCACTCTGTTCTCTGTGATTTTTACTCTCTGCACTCTGATCTCTGTGATTTTTACTCTATGCACTCTGATCTCTGAGACTTTTAATCTCTGCACACAGATCTCTGTGATTTTTACTCTCCGCACTCTGATCTCTGTGATTTTTACTCTCTGCACTCTGCTCACTGTGATTTCTACTCTCTGCACTCCGTTCTCTGTGACTTTTATTCTCCGCTCTCTGCTCTCTCTGATTTTTAATCTCCGCACTCTGCTCTCACTGATTTTTAATCTCCGCACTCTGCTTTCTCTGATCATTACTCTCTGCACTCAGCTGTCTGTGATTTTCACTCTCTGCACTCGGCACTCTGTGATTTTTACTCTCTGTACTCTGCTCTCTGTGATTTTTATTCCTGCACTATGTTCTCTGTGTTTATTACTCTGTTCACTCTGTTCTCTGTGATTTTTGCTCTGCGCACTCTGTTCTCTGTGATGTTTGGTCTCCGCACTATGATCTCTGAGAGTTTTACTCTCTGCCCTCTGCTCTCTGTGATCTTTTCTCTCTGCCCTCAGGTCTGTGTGATTTTTACTCTCTGCACTCTGTTCTCTGTGATGTTTGGTCTCCGCACTATGATCTCTGAGAGTTTTACTCTCTGCACTCTGCTCTCTGTGATCTTTACTCTCTGCCCTCAGGTCTGTGTGATTTTTACTCTCTGCACTCTGTTCTCTGTGATGTTTGCTCTCCGCACTATGATCTCTGCGAGTCTTCATCTCTGCCCTCTGCTCTCTGTGATCTTTACTCTCTGCCCTCAGGTCTGTGTGATTTTTACTCTCTGCAGTCTGTTCTCTGTGATGCTTACTCTCTGCACTCAGCTCTCAGAGATTCTTACTCTCTGCACTCTGATCTCTGGGATTTTTATTCTCTGCAATCCGTTCTCTGTGATTTTGACTTTCCGCACTCTGATCTCTGCGATTTTTACTCTTTTCACTCTGCTGTCTGTGATTTTTACACCCTGCACACTTCTCTCTGTGATTTTTACACTCCACACTCTGCTTTCTGTGATTTTTACTCTGCCAATTCTGCTCTCAGTGGTTTTTACTCTCCGCACTCTGTTCTCTGTGATTTTTACTCTCTGCACTCTGTTCTCTGTGATTTTTACTCTCCGCACTATGTTCTCTGTGATTATTACTCTGTGCACTCTGTTCTCTGTGATTTTTGCTCTCCGCACTCTGTTCTCTGTGATTTTTACTCTCTGCTCTCTGATCTCTGTGATATTTACTCTGTGTACACTGTTTTCTGTGATTTTTACTCTCCCCAGTCTGTTCTGTGTGATTTTTACTCTCTGCACTCTAGTTTCTGTGATTTTCAGTCTCTGCATTCTGCGCTCTGTGATGTTTACTCTCTGCACTCTGTTCTCTGTGATTTTTACTCTCCGCACTGTGCTCTCTCTAATGTTTCATCTCCTCACTCTGCTCTCTGTGATTTTTACTCACTGTACTCTGCTTTCTGTGATTTTTACTCTCTTCACTCTGCTCTCTGTGATATTTACTTTCTGCACTCTGATTTCTGTAACTTTTACTCTGAGCACTCTGATCTCTGTGATTTTTACTCTCTGTACTCGGCACTCTGTGATTTTTACTCTCTGTACTCTGCTCTCTGTGATTTTTACTCTCTTCACTCGGCTCTCTGTGATTTCTGCTCTCTGCAATCTGTTCTCTGTGATTTTTATTCTCCGCACTCTGCTCTCTCTGATATTTAATCTCTGCACTCTGATCTCTGTG
This sequence comes from Mobula birostris, assembly GCF_030028105.1. Lineage (NCBI taxonomy): Eukaryota > Metazoa > Chordata > Chondrichthyes > Myliobatiformes > Myliobatidae > Mobula > Mobula birostris. Next base: position 59,351 of record NW_027274131.1, read on the forward strand.
ATTTTTACTCTCTGCACTCTTATATCTGAGATTTTTACTCTCTGCACTCTGCTCTCTGTGATTTCTACTGTCCGCACTCTGTTCTCTGTGTTTTTTATTCTCCGCACTCTGCTCTCTCTGATTTTAAATCTCCGCACTCTGTTGTCTGTGATTTTTACAGTCTGCACTCAGCAGTCTGTGATTTTTACTCTCTGCACTCGGCACTCTGTGATTTTTACTCTCTGCACTCTGCTCTCTGTGATTTCTACTCTGTGCACTCTGTTCTCTGTGATTTTTATTCTCCGCACTCTGCTCTCGCTGATTTTTAATCTCCGCACTCTGCTCTCTGTGATTTTTACTCTCTGCACTCAGCTGTCTGTGATTTTTACTCTCTGCACTCGACACTCTATGATTTTTACTCTCTGTACTCTGCTCTCAGCGATTTTTACTCTCCGCACTCTGTTCTCTTTGATTTTTCATCTCCGCACTCTGCTCTCTGTGATGGTTACTCTCTGCACTCAGCTGTCTGTGATTTTTACTCTCTGCACTCGGTACTCTGTGATTTTTTTCTCTCCGCACTGTGTTCTCTGTGATTTTTACAGTCTGCTCTCTGTTCTCTGTCATTTTTACTCTCTTCACTCTGATCTCTGTTATTTTTATTCTCCGCACTCTGCTCTCTCTGATTTTTCATCTCCGCACTCTGCTCTCTGTGATTTTTACTCTCTGCACTCAGCTGTCTGTGATTTTTACTCTCTGCACTCTGTTCTCTGTGATGATTGCTCTCCGCAAAATGATCTCTGAGAGTCTTACTCTCTGCCCTCTGCTCTCTGTGATCTTTACTCTCTGCCCTCAGGTCTGTGTGATTTTTACTCTCTGCACTCTGTTCTCTGTGATGCTTACTCTCTGCAGTCAGCTCTCAGAGATTCTTACTCTCTGCACTCTGATCTCTGGGATTTTTATTCTCTGCAATCCGTTCTCTGTGAGTTTGACTTTCCGCACTCTGATCTCTGTGATTTTTACTCTTTTCACTCTGCTTTCTGTGATTTTTACTCTGCCAATTCTGCTCTCTGCGGTTTTTACTCTCCGCACTCTGTTCTCTGTGATTTTTACTCTCTGCACTCTGTTCTCTGTGATTTTTACTCTCTGCACTATGTTCTCTGTGATCATTACTCTGTGCACTCTGTTCTCTGTGATTTTTGCTCTCCGCACTCTGTTCTCTGTGATTTTTACTCTCTGCTCTCTGATCTCTGTGATATTTACTCTGTGTACACTGTTTTCTGTGATTTTTACTCTCTCCAGTCTGTTCTCTGTGATTTTTACTCTCTGCACTCTAATTTCTGTGATTTTCACTCTCTGCACTCTGCGCTCTGGGATTTTTACTCTCTGCACTCTGTTCTCTGTGATTTTTACTCTCCGTACTGTGCTCTCTCTAATTTTTACTCTCTGCACTCTGCTCTCTGTAATTTTTACTCTCTACACGCGGGACTCTGTGAATTTTACTCTCTGTACTCTGCTCTCTGTGATCTTTACTCACCGCACTCTGCTGTCTGTGATTTTTACTCTCCACATTCTATTCTCTGAGATTTTTACACTCTGCACTCTGTTTTCTGTCATTTTTACTCTCTGCACTCTGCGCTCTGTGATTTTTACACTCTGCACTCTAATTTCTGTGATTTTCACTCTCTGCACTCTGCGCTCTGTGATTTTTTTTCTCTCTGCACTGTGTTCTCTGTGATTTTTACTCCCCGCCCTGTGCTCTCTCTAATTTTTACTCTCTGCACTCTGCTCTCTGTGATTTTTATTCTCTGCACTCTGATCTCTGTAATTTTTACTCTCCGCACTCCGATCTCTGTGATTTTTATTCTCTGGCCTCTGCTCTCTGTGAGTTATATTATCAGCACTCCATTCTTAGAGATTTTTACTCTCCGCACTCTGCCCTCTGAGATTTTTACTCTCTGCACTCTGTTCTCTGTGATTTTTACTCTCCGCACTATGTTCTCTGTGATTATTACTCTGTGCACTCTGTTCTCTGTGATGTTTGGTCTCCGCACTATGATCTCTGAGAGTTTTACTCTCTGCACTCTGCTCTCTGTGATCTTTACTCTCTGCCCTCAGGTCTGTGTGATTTTTACTCTCTGCACTCTGTTCTCTGTGATGGTTAAGCTCTGCACTCTGTTCTCGGTGATTTTTACAGTCTGCACTCTGTTCTCTGTGATTTTTACTCTCTGCACTCTGATCTCTGTGATATTTACTCTCTGCTCTCTGATCTCTGAGACTTTTCATCTCTGCACTCTGATCTCTGTGATATTCACTCTCCGCACTCTGCCCTCTGAGATTTTTACTCTCTGCACTCTGCTCTCTGTGATTTCTACTCTCTGCACTCTGTTCTCTGTGATTTTTATTCTCCGCACTCTGCTCTCTCTGATTTTTAATCTCTGCACTCTGATCTCCGCGATTTTTATTCTCCGCACTCTGCTCTCTCTGATTTTTAATCTCTGCACTCTGATCTCTGGGATTTTTATTCTCTGCAAACCCCTCCCTGTGATTTTGACTTTCCGCACTCTGATCTCTGTGATTTTTACTCTTTTCACTCTGCTGTCTGTGACTTTTACACCCTGCACACTTCTCTCTGTGATTTTTACACTCCACACTCTGCTTTCTGTGATTTTTACTCTGCCAATTCTGCTCTCTGTGGTTTTTACTCTCCGCACTCTGTTCTCTGTGATTTTTACTCTCCTCACTCTGCTCTATGTGATTTTTATTCACTGTACTCTGCTTTCTGTGATTTTTACTCTCTTCACTCTGCTCTCTGTGATATTTACTTTCTGCACTCTGATCTCTGTAACTTTTACTCTCCGCACTCTGATCTCTATGATTTTTTACTCTCTGCACTCAGATCTCTGTGATTTTTACTCTCCGCACTCTGCTCTCTGTGATTTTTAATCTCTGCACTGTGCTCTCTGATATTTTTACTCTCTGCACTCTGCTCTCTGTGATTTTCACTCTCTGCACTCAGCTGTCTGTGATTTTTACTCTCTGCACTCGGCACTCTATGATTTTTACTCTCTGTACTCTGCTCTCTATGATTTTTACTCTCCGCACTCTGTTCTCTTTGATTTTTACAGTCTGCACTCTATTCCCTGTCATTTTTACTCTCTGCACTCTGATCTCTGTTAGTTTTGCTCTCCGCACTCTGTTCTCTGTGATTTTTACTCTCTGCACTATGCTCTCTGTGATTTTTACTCTCTGCACTCTGTTCTCTGTGATGTTTGCTCTCCACACTATGATCTCTGAGAGTCTTACTCTCTGCCCTCTGCCCACTGTGATCTTTACTCTCTGCACTCAGGTCTGTGTGATTTTTACTCTCTGCACTCTGATCTCTGGGATTTTTATTCTCTGCAATCCGCTCTCTGTGATTTTGACTTTCCGTACTCTGCTGTCAGTGATTTTTACTCCCTGCACACTTCTCTCTGTGATTTTTACACTCCGCACTCTGCTTTCTGTGATTTTTACTCTGCCAATTCTGCTCTCTGTGGTTTTTACTCTCTGCTCTCTGATCTCTGTGATATTTACTCTGTGTACACTGTTTCCTGTGGTTTTTACTCTCCCCAGTCTGTTCTCTGTGATTTTTACTCTCTGAACTCTAATTTCTGTGATTTTCGCTCTCTGCACTCTGCGGTCTGTGATTTTTATTCTCTGCACTCTGTTCTCTGTGATGTTTGCTCTCCGGACTCTGATCTCTGTGAGTTTTACCCTCTGCCCTCTGCTCTCTGTGATTTTTACACTCAGCCCTCAGCTCTGTGTGATTTTTACTCTCCGCACACTGTTCTCTGTGATGGTGACTCTCTGCACACAGATCTCTGTGATTTTTACTCTCCGCACTCTGGTCTCTGTGATTTTTACTCTCTGTACTCTGCTCTCTGTGATTTCTACTCTCTGCACTCCGTTCTCTGTCATTTTTACTCTCTGCACTCTAATTTCTGTGATTTTCTCTCTCTGCACACTGCGGTCTGTGATTTTTATTCTCTGCACTCTGTTCTCTGTGATGTTTGCTCTCCGGACTCTGATCTCTGTGAGTTTTACCCTCTGCCCTCTGCTCTCTGTGATTTTTACACTCTGCCCTCAGCTCTGTGTGATTTTTACTCTCCGCACACTGTTCTCTGTGATCTTTACTCTCTGCCCTCAGGTCTGTGTGATTTTTACTCTCTGCACTGTGTTCTCTGTGATGTTTGGTCTCCGCACTATGATCTCTGAGAGTTTTACTCTCAGCACTCTGCTCTCTGTGATCTTTACTCTCTGCCCTCAGGTCTGTGTGATTTTTACTCTCTGCACTCTGTTCTCTGTGATGTTCGGTCTCCGCACTATGATCTCTGAGAGTTTTACTCTCTGCACTCTGCTCTCTGTGATCTTTACTCTCTGCCCTCAGGTCTGTGTGATTTTTACTCTCTGCACTCTGTTCTCTGTGATGTTTGGTCTCCACACTATGATCTCTGAGAGTTTTACTCTCTGCACTCTGCTCTCTGTGATCTTTTCTCTCTGCCCTCAGGTCTGTGTGATTTTTACTCTCTGCACTCTGTTCTCTGTGATGTTTGGTCTCCGCACTATGATCTCTGAGAGTTTTACTCTCTGCACTCTGCTCTCAGTGATCTTTACTCTCTGCCCTCAGGTCTGTGTGATTTTTACTCTCTGCACTCTGTTCTCTGTGATGTTTACTCTCTGAACTCTGATCTCTGTGATATTTACTCTCCCTAGTCTGATCTCTGTTATTTTTACTCTCTGCCCTCAGCTCTCTTTGATTTTTAATCTCCGCACTCTGCTCTCCGTGATTTTTACTCGCTGTACTCAGCTCTCTGTGATTTTTACTCTCTGCACCCTGCTCTCTGTGATTTTTAATCTCTGCACTATGCTCTCTGTGATTTTTACTCCCTGCACACTGATCTCGGTGATTTTCACTCTCCACATTCTGCCCTCTGAGATTTTTACTCTCTGCACTCTGCTGTCTGTGATTTCTACTCTCTGCACTCTGTTCTCTGTGATTTCTACTCTCTGCACTCTGTTCTCTGTGATTTTTACTCTCTTCACTCTGCTCTCTGTGATATTTTCTTTCTGCACTCTGATCTCTGTAACTTTTACTCTCCGCACTCATTTCTCTGTGAATTTTACTCTCTGCACTCAGATCTCCGTGATTTTTACTCTCCGAACTCTGCTCTCTGTGATTTTTAATCTCTGCACTGTGCTCTCTGATATTTTTACTCTCTGCACTCTGCTCTCTGTGATTTCTACTGCCCGCACTCTGTTCTCTGTGATTTTTATTCTCCGCACACTGCTCTCTCTGATTCTAATTATCCGCACTCTGCTGTCTGTGATTTTTACACTCTGCACTCAGCAGTCTGTGATTTTTACTCTCTGCACTCGGCACTCTGTGATTTTTACTCTCTGTACTCTGCTCTCTGTGATATTCACGCTCTTCACTCTGGCCTCTGAGATTTTTACTCTCTGCACTCTGCTCTCTGTGATTTCTACTCTGTGCACTCTGTTCTCTGTTATTTTTATTCTCCGCAATCTGCTCTCTCTGATTTTTAATCTCCGCACTCTGCTCTCTGTGATTTTTACTCTCTGCACTCAGCTGTCTGTGATTTTTACTCTCTGCACTCGGCACTCTATGGTTTTTACTCTCTGTACTCTGCTCTCTGCGATTTTTACTCTCCGCACTCTGTTCTCTTTGATTTTTACAGTCTGCACTCTGTTCCCTGTCATTTTTACTCTCTGCACTCTGATCTCTGTTATTTTTCATCTCAGCACTCTGCTCTCTGTGATTTTTACTCTCTGCACTCAGCTGTCTGTGATTTTTACTCTCTGCACTCGGTAGTCTGTGATTTTTTTCTCTCCGCACTGTGTTCTCTGTGATGTTTGCTCTCCGCACTATGATCTCTGAGAGTCTTACTCTCTGCCCTCTGCCCACTGTGATCTTTACTCTCTGCCCTCAGGTCTGTGTGATTTTTACTCTCTGCACTCTGTTCTCTGTGATGTTTACTCTCTGCACTCAGCTCTCAGAGATTCTTACTCTCTGCACTCTGATCTCTGGGATTTTTATTCTCTGCAATCCGCTCTCTGTGATTTTGACTTTCCGCACTCTGATCTCTGTGATTTTTACTCTCTTCACTCTGCTGTCTGTGATTTTTACTCCCTGCACACTTCTCTCTGTGATTTTTTCACTCCGCACTCTGCTTTCTCTGATTTTTACTCTCCGCACACTGTTCTCTGTGATGGTTACTCTCTGCACTCTGTTCTCGGTGAATTTTACAGACTGCACTCTGTTCTCTGTGATTTTTACTCTCTGCACTCTGATCTCTGTGATTTTTACTCTATGCACTCTGATCTCTGAGACTTTTAATCTCTGCACACAGATCTCTGTGATTTTTACTCTCCGCACTCTGATCTCTGTGATTTTTACTCTCTGCACTCTGCTCACTGTGATTTCTACTCTCTGCACTCCGTTCTCTGTGACTTTTATTCTCCGCTCTCTGCTCTCTCTGATTTTTAATCTCCGCACTCTGCTCTCACTGATTTTTAATCTCCGCACTCTGCTTTCTCTGATCATTACTCTCTGCACTCAGCTGTCTGTGATTTTCACTCTCTGCACTCGGCACTCTGTGATTTTTACTCTCTGTACTCTGCTCTCTGTGATTTTTATTCCTGCACTATGTTCTCTGTGTTTATTACTCTGTTCACTCTGTTCTCTGTGATTTTTGCTCTGCGCACTCTGTTCTCTGTGATGTTTGGTCTCCGCACTATGATCTCTGAGAGTTTTACTCTCTGCCCTCTGCTCTCTGTGATCTTTTCTCTCTGCCCTCAGGTCTGTGTGATTTTTACTCTCTGCACTCTGTTCTCTGTGATGTTTGGTCTCCGCACTATGATCTCTGAGAGTTTTACTCTCTGCACTCTGCTCTCTGTGATCTTTACTCTCTGCCCTCAGGTCTGTGTGATTTTTACTCTCTGCACTCTGTTCTCTGTGATGTTTGCTCTCCGCACTATGATCTCTGCGAGTCTTCATCTCTGCCCTCTGCTCTCTGTGATCTTTACTCTCTGCCCTCAGGTCTGTGTGATTTTTACTCTCTGCAGTCTGTTCTCTGTGATGCTTACTCTCTGCACTCAGCTCTCAGAGATTCTTACTCTCTGCACTCTGATCTCTGGGATTTTTATTCTCTGCAATCCGTTCTCTGTGATTTTGACTTTCCGCACTCTGATCTCTGCGATTTTTACTCTTTTCACTCTGCTGTCTGTGATTTTTACACCCTGCACACTTCTCTCTGTGATTTTTACACTCCACACTCTGCTTTCTGTGATTTTTACTCTGCCAATTCTGCTCTCAGTGGTTTTTACTCTCCGCACTCTGTTCTCTGTGATTTTTACTCTCTGCACTCTGTTCTCTGTGATTTTTACTCTCCGCACTATGTTCTCTGTGATTATTACTCTGTGCACTCTGTTCTCTGTGATTTTTGCTCTCCGCACTCTGTTCTCTGTGATTTTTACTCTCTGCTCTCTGATCTCTGTGATATTTACTCTGTGTACACTGTTTTCTGTGATTTTTACTCTCCCCAGTCTGTTCTGTGTGATTTTTACTCTCTGCACTCTAGTTTCTGTGATTTTCAGTCTCTGCATTCTGCGCTCTGTGATGTTTACTCTCTGCACTCTGTTCTCTGTGAGTTTTACTCTCCGCACTGTGCTCTCTCTAATGTTTCATCTCCTCACTCTGCTCTCTGTGATTTTTACTCACTGTACTCTGCTTTCTGTGATTTTTACTCTCTTCACTCTGCTCTCTGTGATATTTACTTTCTGCACTCTGATTTCTGTAACTTTTACTCTGAGCACTCTGATCTCTGTGATTTTTACTCTCTGTACTCGGCACTCTGTGATTTTTACTCTCTGTACTCTGCTCTCTGTGATTTTTACTCTCTTCACTCGGCTCTCTGTGATTTCTGCTCTCTGCAATCTGTTCTCTGTGATTTTTATTCTCCGCACTCTGCTCTCTCTGATATTTAATCTCTGCACTCTGATCTCTGTGATTTTTACTCTCTGCACTCTTATATCTGAGATTTTTACTCTCTGCACTCTGCTCTCTGTGATTTCTACTGTCCGCACTCTGTTCTCTGTGTTTTTTATTCTCCGCACTCTGCTCTCTCTGATTTTAAATCTCCGCACTCTGTTGTCTGTGATTTTTACACTCTGCACTCAGCAGTCTGTGATTTTTACTCTCTGCACTCGGCACTCTGTGATTTTTACTCTCTGCACTCTGCTCTCTGTGATTTCTACTCTGTGCACTCTGTTCTCTGTGATTTTTATTCTCCGCACTCTGCTCTCGCTGATTTTTAATCTCCGCACTCTGCTCTCTGTGATTTTTACTCTCTGCACTCAGCTGTCTGTGATTTTTACTCTCTGCACTCGACACTCTATGATTTTTACTCTCTGTACTCTGCTCTCAGCGATTTTTACTCTCCGCACTCTGTTCTCTTTGATTTTTCATCTCCGCACTCTGCTCTCTGTGATGGTTACTCTCTGCACTCAGCTGTCTGTGATTTTTACTCTCTGCACTCGGTACTCTGTGATTTTTTTCTCTCCGCACTGTGTTCTCTGTGATTTTTACAGTCTGCTCTCTGTTCTCTGTCATTTTTACTCTCTTCACTCTGATCTCTGTTATTTTTATTCTCCGCACTCTGCTCTCTCTGATTTTTCATCTCCGCACTCTGCTCTCTGTGATTTTTACTCTCTGCACTCAGCTGTCTGTGATTTTTACTCTCTGCACTCTGTTCTCTGTGATGATTGCTCTCCGCAAAATGATCTCTGAGAGTCTTACTCTCTGCCCTCTGCTCTCTGTGATCTTTACTCTCTGCCCTCAGGTCTGTGTGATTTTTACTCTCTGCACTCTGTTCTCTGTGATGCTTACTCTCTGCAGTCAGCTCTCAGAGATTCTTACTCTCTGCACTCTGATCTCTGGGATTTTTATTCTCTGCAATCCGTTCTCTGTGAGTTTGACTTTCCGCACTCTGATCTCTGTGATTTTTACTCTTTTCACTCTGCTTTCTGTGATTTTTACTCTGCCAATTCTGCTCTCTGCGGTTTTTACTCTCCGCACTCTGTTCTCTGTGATTTTTACTCTCTGCACTCTGTTCTCTGTGATTTTTACTCTCTGCACTATGTTCTCTGTGATCATTACTCTGTGCACTCTGTTCTCTGTGATTTTTGCTCTCCGCACTCTGTTCTCTGTGATTTTTACTCTCTGCTCTCTGATCTCTGTGATATTTACTCTGTGTACACTGTTTTCTGTGATTTTTACTCTCTCCAGTCTGTTCTCTGTGATTTTTACTCTCTGCACTCTAATTTCTGTGATTTTCACTCTCTGCACTCTGCGCTCTGGGATTTTTACTCTCTGCACTCTGTTCTCTGTGATTTTTACTCTCCGTACTGTGCTCTCTCTAATTTTTACTCTCTGCACTCTGCTCTCTGTAATTTTTACTCTCTACACGCGGGACTCTGTGAATTTTACTCTCTGTACTCTGCTCTCTGTGATCTTTACTCACCGCACTCTGCTGTCTGTGATTTTTACTCTCCACATTCTATTCTCTGAGATTTTTACACTCTGCACTCTGTTTTCTGTCATTTTTACTCTCTGCACTCTGCGCTCTGTGATTTTTACACTCTGCACTCTAATTTCTGTGATTTTCACTCTCTGCACTCTGCGCTCTGTGATTTTTTTTCTCTCTGCACTGTGTTCTCTGTGATTTTTACTCCCCGCCCTGTGCTCTCTCTAATTTTTACTCTCTGCACTCTGCTCTCTGTGATTTTTATTCTCTGCACTCTGATCTCTGTAATTTTTACTCTCCGCACTCCGATCTCTGTGATTTTTATTCTCTGGCCTCTGCTCTCTGTGAGTTATATTATCAGCACTCCATTCTTAGAGATTTTTACTCTCCGCACTCTGCCCTCTGAGATTTTTACTCTCTGCACTCTGCTCTCTGTGATTCCTACTCTCTGGACTCTGTTCTCTGTGATTTTTATTCTCCGCACTCTGCTCTCTCTGATTTTTAATCTCCTCACTCTGCTCTCTGTGCTTCTTACTCTCTGCACTCAGCTCTCTGTGATTTTTACTCTCAGCACTCGGCACCCTGTGATTTTCACTCTCTTCATTCTGGTCTCTGTGATATTTACTCTCCGCCCTGTGCTCTCTCTAATGTTTACTCTCTGTACTCTGCTCTCTGTGATTTTTACTCTCTGCACTCTGATTTCTGTGATTTTCACACTGTGCATTCTGTCTCTGTGATTTTTACTCTCTGCACACTGATCTCTGTGGCTTTTGCTCTCTGCACTCTGCTCTCTGTGATATTTACTCTCTGCACTCTTATTTCTGTGATATTTACTCTCCCTACTCTGTTCTCTGTTATTTTTACTCTCTGCCCTCAGCTCTCTCTGATTTTTAATCTCCGCACTCTGCTCTCCGTGATTTTTACTTGCTGTACTCTGCTCTCTGTGATTTTTACTCTCCGCAAACTGTTCTCTGTGATATTCACTCTCTTCACTCTGCCCTCTGAGAGTTTTACTCTCTGCACTCTGCTCTCTGTGATTTCTACTCTCTGTGATTTTTACTCTCCGCACTCTGTTCTCTTTGATTTTTACAGTCTGCACTCTGTTCCCTGTCATTTTTACTCTCTGCACTCTGTTCTCTGTGATTTTTATTCTCCGCACTCTGCTCTCTCTGATTTTTCATCTCCGCACTCTGATCTCTCTGATTTTTACTCTCTGCACTCAGCTGTCTGTGATTTTTACTCTCTGCACTCGGCACTCTGTGATTTTTTCTCTCCTCACTGTGTTCTCTGTGATTTTTACAGTCTGATCTCTGTTCTCTGTCATTTTTACTCTCCGCACCCTGCTCTCTGTGATTTTTAATTACTGCACTATGCTCTCTGTGATTTTTACTCTCTGCACTCTGTTCTCTGTGATGTTTGCTCTCCGCACTATGATCTCTGAGAGTCTTACTCTCTGCCCTCTGCCCACTGTGATCTTTACTCTCTGCCCTCAGGTCTGTGTGATTTTTACTCTCTGCACTCTGTTCTCTGTGATGTTTACTCTCTGCACTCAGCTCTCAGAGATTCTTACTCTCTGCATTCTGATCTCTGGGATTTTTATTCTCTGCAATCCGCTCTCTGCGATTTTGACTTTCCGCACTCTGATCTCTGTGATTTTTACTCTCTTCACTCTGCTGTCTGTGATTTTTACTCCCTGCACACTTCTCTCTGTGGTTTTTGCACTCCGCACTCTGCTTTCTGTGATTTTTACTCCACCAATTCTGCTCTCTGTGGTTTTTACTCTCTGCTCTCTGATCTCTGTGATATTTACTCTGTGTACACTGTTTTCTGTGATTTTTACTCTCCCCAGTCTGTTCTCTGTGATTTTGACTCTCTGCACTCTAATTTCTGTGAATTTCGCTCTCTGCACTCTGCGGTCTGTGATTTTTATTCTCTGCACTCTGTTCTCTGTGATGTTTGCTCTCCGGACTCTGATCTCTGTGAGATTTACCCTCTGCCCTCTGCTCTCTGTGATTTTTACACTCTGCCCTCAGCTCTGTGTGATTTTTACTCTCCGCACACTGTTCTCTGTGATGGTTACTCTCTGCACTCTGTTCTCGGTGAGTTTTACAGACTGCACACTGTTCTCTGTGATTTTTACTCTCTGCACTCTGATCTCTGTGATTTTTACTCTCCGCACTCTGATCTCTGAGACTTTTATTCTCTGCACACAGATCTCTGTGATTTTTACTTTCCACACTCTGGTCTCTGTGATTTTTACTCTCTGCACTCTGCTCTCTGTGATTTCTACTCTCTGCACTCCGTTCTCTGTGACTTTTATTCTCCGCTCTCTGCTCTCTCTGATTTTTAATCTCCGCACTCTGCTCTCACTGATTTTTAATCTCCGCACTCTGCTTTCTCTGATCATTACTCTCTGCACTCAGCTGTCTGTGATTTTCACTCTCTGCACTCGGCACTCTGTGATTTTTACTCTCTGTACTCTGCTCTCTGTGATTTTTATTCTCTGCACTATGTTCTCTGTGTTTATTACTCTGTTCACTCTGTTCTCTGAGAGTTTTACTCTCTACCCTCTGCTCTCTGTGATCTTTACTCTCTGCCCTCAGGTCTGTGTGATTTTTACTCTCTGCATTCTGTTCTCTGTGATGTTTGGTCTCCGCACTATGATCTCTGAGAGTTTTACTCTCTGCACTCTGCTCTCTGTGATCTTTACTCTCTGCCCGCAGGTCTGTGTGGTTTTTACTCTCTGAACTCTGTTCTCTGTGATGTTTGGTCTCCGCACTATGATCTCTGAGAGTTTTACTCTCTGCACTCTGCTCTCTGCGATCTTTTCTCTCTGCCCTCTGGTCTGTGTGAGTTTTACTCTCTGCACTCTGCTCTCTGTGATTTCTACTCTGTGCACTCTGTTCTCTGTGATTTTTATTCTCCGCACTCTGCTCTCGCTGATTTTTAATCTCCGCACTCTGCTCTCTGTGATTTTTACTCTCTGCACTCAGCTGTCTGTGATTTTTACTCTCTGCACTCGACACTCTATGATTTTTACTCTCTGTACTCTGCTCTCAGCGATTTTTACTCTCCGCACTCTGTTCTCTTTGATTTTTCATCTCCGCACTCTGCTCTCTGTGATGGTTACTCTCTGCACTCAGCTGTCTGTGATTTTTACTCTCTGCACTCGGTACTCTGTGATTTTTTTCTCTCCGCACTGTGTTCTCTGTGATTTTTACAGTCTGCTCTCTGTTCTCTGTCATTTTTACTCTCTTCACTCTGATCTCTGTTATTTTTATTCTCCGCACTCTGCTCTCTCTGATTTTTCATCTCCGCACTCTGCTCTCTGTGATTTTTACTCTCTGCACTCAGCTGTCTGTGATTTTTACTCTCTGCACTCTGTTCTCTGTGATGATTGCTCTCCGCAAAATGATCTCTGAGAGTCTTACTCTCTGCCCTCTGCTCTCTGTGATCTTTACTCTCTGCCCTCAGGTCTGTGTGATTTTTACTCTCTGCACTCTGTTCTCTGTGATGCTTACTCTCTGCAGTCAGCTCTCAGAGATTCTTACTCTCTGCACTCTGATCTCTGGGATTTTTATTCTCTGCAATCCGTTCTCTGTGAGTTTGACTTTCCGCACTCTGATCTCTGTGATTTTTACTCTTTTCACTCTGCTTTCTGTGATTTTTACTCTGCCAATTCTGCTCTCTGCGGTTTTTACTCTCCGCACTCTGTTCTCTGTGATTTTTACTCTCTGCACTCTGTTCTCTGTGATTTTTACTCTCTGCACTATGTTCTCTGTGATCATTACTCTGTGCACTCTGTTCTCTGTGATTTTTGCTCTCCGCACTCTGTTCTCTGTGATTTTTACTCTCTGCTCTCTGATCTCTGTGATATTTACTCTGTGTACACTGTTTTCTGTGATTTTTACTCTCTCCAGTCTGTTCTCTGTGATTTTTACTCTCTGCACTCTAATTTCTGTGATTTTCACTCTCTGCACTCTGCGCTCTGGGATTTTTACTCTCTGCACTCTGTTCTCTGTGATTTTTACTCTCCGTACTGTGCTCTCTCTAATTTTTACTCTCTGCACTCTGCTCTCTGTAATTTTTACTCTCTACACGCGGGACTCTGTGAATTTTACTCTCTGTACTCTGCTCTCTGTGATCTTTACTCACCGCACTCTGCTGTCTGTGATTTTTACTCTCCACATTCTATTCTCTGAGATTTTTACACTCTGCACTCTGTTTTCTGTCATTTTTACTCTCTGCACTCTGCGCTCTGTGATTTTTACACTCTGCACTCTAATTTCTGTGATTTTCACTCTCTGCACTCTGCGCTCTGTGATTTTTTTTCTCTCTGCACTGTGTTCTCTGTGATTTTTACTCCCCGCCCTGTGCTCTCTCTAATTTTTACTCTCTGCACTCTGCTCTCTGTGATTTTTATTCTCTGCACTCTGATCTCTGTAATTTTTACTCTCCGCACTCCGATCTCTGTGATTTTTATTCTCTGGCCTCTGCTCTCTGTGAGTTATATTATCAGCACTCCATTCTTAGAGATTTTTACTCTCCGCACTCTGCCCTCTGAGATTTTTACTCTCTGCACTCTGCTCTCTGTGATTCCTACTCTCTGGACTCTGTTCTCTGTGATTTTTATTCTCCGCACTCTGCTCTCTCTGATTTTTAATCTCCTCACTCTGCTCTCTGTGCTTCTTACTCTCTGCACTCAGCTCTCTGTGATTTTTACTCTCAGCACTCGGCACCCTGTGATTTTCACTCTCTTCATTCTGGTCTCTGTGATATTTACTCTCCGCCCTGTGCTCTCTCTAATGTTTACTCTCTGTACTCTGCTCTCTGTGATTTTTACTCTCTGCACTCTGATTTCTGTGATTTTCACACTGTGCATTCTGTCTCTGTGATTTTTACTCTCTGCACACTGATCTCTGTGGCTTTTGCTCTCTGCACTCTGCTCTCTGTGATATTTACTCTCTGCACTCTTATTTCTGTGATATTTACTCTCCCTACTCTGTTCTCTGTTATTTTTACTCTCTGCCCTCAGCTCTCTCTGATTTTTAATCTCCGCACTCTGCTCTCCGTGATTTTTACTTGCTGTACTCTGCTCTCTGTGATTTTTACTCTCCGCAAACTGTTCTCTGTGATATTCACTCTCTTCACTCTGCCCTCTGAGAGTTTTACTCTCTGCACTCTGCTCTCTGTGATTTCTACTCTCTGTGATTTTTACTCTCCGCACTCTGTTCTCTTTGATTTTTACAGTCTGCACTCTGTTCCCTGTCATTTTTACTCTCTGCACTCTGTTCTCTGTGATTTTTATTCTCCGCACTCTGCTCTCTCTGATTTTTCATCTCCGCACTCTGATCTCTCTGATTTTTACTCTCTGCACTCAGCTGTCTGTGATTTTTACTCTCTGCACTCGGCACTCTGTGATTTTTTCTCTCCTCACTGTGTTCTCTGTGATTTTTACAGTCTGATCTCTGTTCTCTGTCATTTTTACTCTCCGCACCCTGCTCTCTGTGATTTTTAATTACTGCACTATGCTCTCTGTGATTTTTACTCTCTGCACTCTGTTCTCTGTGATGTTTGCTCTCCGCACTATGATCTCTGAGAGTCTTACTCTCTGCCCTCTGCCCACTGTGATCTTTACTCTCTGCCCTCAGGTCTGTGTGATTTTTACTCTCTGCACTCTGTTCTCTGTGATGTTTACTCTCTGCACTCAGCTCTCAGAGATTCTTACTCTCTGCATTCTGATCTCTGGGATTTTTATTCTCTGCAATCCGCTCTCTGCGATTTTGACTTTCCGCACTCTGATCTCTGTGATTTTTACTCTCTTCACTCTGCTGTCTGTGATTTTTACTCCCTGCACACTTCTCTCTGTGGTTTTTGCACTCCGCACTCTGCTTTCTGTGATTTTTACTCCACCAATTCTGCTCTCTGTGGTTTTTACTCTCTGCTCTCTGATCTCTGTGATATTTACTCTGTGTACACTGTTTTCTGTGATTTTTACTCTCCCCAGTCTGTTCTCTGTGATTTTGACTCTCTGCACTCTAATTTCTGTGAATTTCGCTCTCTGCACTCTGCGGTCTGTGATTTTTATTCTCTGCACTCTGTTCTCTGTGATGTTTGCTCTCCGGACTCTGATCTCTGTGAGATTTACCCTCTGCCCTCTGCTCTCTGTGATTTTTACACTCTGCCCTCAGCTCTGTGTGATTTTTACTCTCCGCACACTGTTCTCTGTGATGGTTACTCTCTGCACTCTGTTCTCGGTGAGTTTTACAGACTGCACACTGTTCTCTGTGATTTTTACTCTCTGCACTCTGATCTCTGTGATTTTTACTCTCCGCACTCTGATCTCTGAGACTTTTATTCTCTGCACACAGATCTCTGTGATTTTTACTTTCCACACTCTGGTCTCTGTGATTTTTACTCTCTGCACTCTGCTCTCTGTGATTTCTACTCTCTGCACTCCGTTCTCTGTGACTTTTATTCTCCGCTCTCTGCTCTCTCTGATTTTTAATCTCCGCACTCTGCTCTCACTGATTTTTAATCTCCGCACTCTGCTTTCTCTGATCATTACTCTCTGCACTCAGCTGTCTGTGATTTTCACTCTCTGCACTCGGCACTCTGTGATTTTTACTCTCTGTACTCTGCTCTCTGTGATTTTTATTCTCTGCACTATGTTCTCTGTGTTTATTACTCTGTTCACTCTGTTCTCTGAGAGTTTTACTCTCTACCCTCTGCTCTCTGTGATCTTTACTCTCTGCCCTCAGGTCTGTGTGATTTTTACTCTCTGCATTCTGTTCTCTGTGATGTTTGGTCTCCGCACTATGATCTCTGAGAGTTTTACTCTCTGCACTCTGCTCTCTGTGATCTTTACTCTCTGCCCGCAGGTCTGTGTGGTTTTTACTCTCTGAACTCTGTTCTCTGTGATGTTTGGTCTCCGCACTATGATCTCTGAGAGTTTTACTCTCTGCACTCTGCTCTCTGCGATCTTTTCTCTCTGCCCTCTGGTCTGTGTGAGTTTTACTCTCTGCACTCTGTTCTGTGTGATGTTTGGTCTCCGCACTATGATCTCTGAGAGTTTTACTCTCTGCACTCTGCTCTCTGTGATCTTTACTCTCTGCCCTCAGGTCTGTGTGATTTTTACTCTCTGCACTCTGTTCTCTGTGATGTTTACTCTCTGAACTCTGATCTCTGTGATATTTACTCTCCCTAGTCTGATCTCTGTTATTTTTACTCTCTACCCTCAGATCTCTTTGATTTTTAATCTCCGCACTCTGCTCTCCGTGATTTTTACTCGCTGTACTCAGCTCTCTGTGATTTTTACTCTCTGCACCCTGCTCTCTGTGATTTTTAATCTCTGCACTATGCTCTCTGTGATTTTTACTCCCTGCACTCTGATCTCGGTGATTTTCACTCTCCGCACTCTGCCCTCTGAGATTTTTACTCTCTGCACTCTGCTCTCTGTGATTTCTACTCTCTGCACTTTGTTCTCTGTGATTTTTATTCTCCGCACTCTGCTCTCTGTGATTTTTAATCTCTGCACTCTGAACTCTGTGATTTTTGCTCTCTGCTCTCTGATCTCTGAGACTTTTCCTCCCTGCACTCTGATCTCTGTGATTTTCACTCTCCGCACTCTGCCCTCTGAGATTTTTACTCTCTGCACTCAGCTCTCTGTGATTTTTACTCTCTGCACTCGGCACTCTGAGATTTTTTACTCTCTGCACTCTGCTTTCTGTGATTTTTACTCTCTTCACTCTGCTCTCTGTGATATTTACTTTCTGCACTCTGATCTCTGTAACTTTTACTCTCCGCACTCATTTCTCTGTGATTTCTACAGTCTGCACTCTGTTCTCTGTGATTTTTATTCTCCGCACTCTGCTCTCTCTGATTTTTAATCTCCGCACTCTGCTCTCTGTGATTTTTACTCTCTGCCCTCAGCTGTCCGTGATTTTTACTCTCTGCACTCGGCACTCTATGATTTTTACTCTCTGTGCTCCGCTCTCTGCGATTTTTACTCTCCGCACTCTGTTCCCTTTGATTTTTACAGTCTGCACTCTGTTCCCTGTCATTTTTACTCTCTGCACTCTGATCGCTGTTATTTTTATTCTCCGCACTCGGTACTCTGTGATTTTTTTCTCTCCGCACTGTGTTCTCTGTGATTTTTACAGTCTGCTCTCTGTTCTCTGTCATTTTTACTCTCCGCACCCTGCTCTCTGTGATTTTTAATCACTGCACTCTGTTCCCTGTCTTTTTTACTTTCTGCACTCTGATCTCTGTTATTTTTATTCTCCGCACTCTGCTCTCTCTGATTTTTCATCTCCGCACTCTGCTCTCTGTGATTTTTACTCTCTGCACTCAGCTGTCTGTGATTTTTTCTCTCTGCACTCTGTTCTCTGTGATGTTTGCTCTCCGCACTATGATCTCTGCGAGTCTTCATCTCTGCCCTCTGCTCTCTGTGATTTTTACTCTCTGCCCTCAGGTCTGTGTGATTTTTACTCTCTGCACTCTGTTCTCTGTGATGCTTACTCTCTGCACACAGCTCTCAGAGATTCTTACTCTCTGCACTCTGATCTCTGGGATTTTTATTCTCTGCAATCCGTTCTCTGTGATTTTGACTTTCCGCACTCTGATCTCTGTGATTTTTACTCTTTTCACTCTGCTGTCTGTGATTTTTACACTCCACACTCTGCTTTTTGTGATTTTTACTCTGCCAATTCTGCTCTCTGTGGTTTTTACTCTCCGGACTCTGTTCTCTGTGATTTTTACTCTCTGCACTATGTTCTCTGTGATTTTTACTCTCTGCACTATGTTCTCTGTGATTATTACTCTGTGCACTCTGTTCTCTGTGATTTTTATTCTCTGCTCCCTGATCTCTGTGATATTTACTCTGTGTACACTGTTATCTGTGATTTTTACTCTCCCCAGTCTGTTCTATGTGATTTTTACTCTCTGCACTCTAGTTTCTGTGATTTTCAGTCTCTGCATTCTGCGCTCTGTGATTTTTACTCTCTGCACTCTGTTCTCTGTGATTTTTACTCTCCGCACTGTGCTCTCTCTAATGTTTCATCTCCTCACTCTGCTCTCTGTGATTTTTACTCACTGTACTCTGCTTTCTGTGATTTTTACTCTCTTCACTCTGCTCTCTGTGATTTTTACTCTCTGTACTCGGCACTCTGTGATTTTTACTCTCTGTACTCTGCTCTCTGTGATTTTTACACGCTTCACTCTGCTCTCTGTGATTTTTACTCTCTGCACACTGTTCTCTGTGATGGTTACGCTCTGCACTCTGTTCTCGGTGATTTTTACAGTCTGTACGATGTTCTCTGTGATTTTTACTCTCTGCACTCTGATCTCTGTGATTTTCATTCTCCGCACTCTGCCCTCTGAGATTTTTACTCTCTGCACTCTGCTCTCTGTGATTTCTACTCTCTGCACTCTGTTCTCTGTGATTTTTATTCTCCGCACTCTGCTCTCTCTGATTTTTAATCTCTGCACTCTGATCTCTGTGATTTTTACTCTCTGCACTCTGATCTCTGAGACTTTTCCTCTTTGCACTCTGATCTCTGTGATTTTCACTCTCCGCACTCTGCTCTCTGTGATTTCTACTCTCTGCACTCTGTTCTCTGTGATTTTTATTCTCTGATTTTTCATCTCCGCACTCTACTCTCTGTGATTTTTACTCTCTGCACTCAGCTGTCTGTGATTTTTACTCTCTGCACTCGGTACTCTGTGATTTTTTCTGTCCGCACTGTGTTCTCTGTGATTTTTACAGTCTGCTCTCTGTTCTCTGTCATTTTTACTCTCCGCACCCTGCTCTCTGTGATTTTTAATCACTGCACTATGCTCTCTGTGATTTTTACTCTCTGCACTCTGTTCTCTGTGATGTTTGCTCTCCGCACTATGATCTCTGAGAGTCTTACTCTCTGCCCTCTGCCCACTGTGATCTTTACTCTCTGCCCTCAGGTCTGTGTGATTTTTACTCTCTGCACTCTGTTCTCTGTGATGTTTACTCTCTGCACTCAGCTCTCAGAGATTCTTACTCTCTGCACTCTGATCTCTGGGATTTTTATTCTCTGCAATCCGCTCTCTGTGATTTTGACTTTCCGCACTCTGATCTCTGTGATTTTTACACTCCGCACTCTGCTTTCTGTGATTTTTACTCCGCCAATTCTGCTCTCTGTGGTTTTTACTCTCTGCTCTCTGATCTCTGTGATATTTACTCTGTGTACACTGTTTTCTGTGATTTTTACTCTCCCCAGTCTGTTCTCTGTGATTTTTACTCTCTGCACTCTGATCTCTGTGATTTTTTCTCTCTGCACTCTGATCTCTGAGACTTTTAATCTCTGCACACAGATCTCTGTGATTTTTACTCTCCGCACTCTGGTCTCAGTGATTTTTACTCTCTGCACTCTGTTCTCTGTGATTTCTACTCTCTGCACTCTGTTCTCTGTGACTTTTATTCTCCGCTCTCTGCTCTCTCTGATTTTTATTCTCCGCACTCTGCTCTCTCTGATTTTTCATCTCCGCTCTCTGCTCTCTGTGATTGTTACTCTCTGCACTCAGCTGTCTGTGATTTTTACTCTCTGCACTCGGTACTCTGTGATTTTTTTCTCTCCGCACTGTGTTCTCTGTGATTTTAACTCTCTGTACTCTGCTCTCTGTAATTTTTACACTCTTTACTCTGCTCTCTGTGATTTTTACTCTCCGCACACTGTTCTCTGTGATGGTTACGCTCTGCACTCTGTTCTCGGTGATTTTTACAGTCTGCACGATGTTCTCTGTGATTTTTACTCTCTGCACTCTGATCTCTGTGAGTTTCACTCTCTTCATTCTGGTCTCTGTGATATTTACTCTCCGCACTGTGCTCTCTCTAATGTTTACTCTCTGTACTCTGCTCTCTGTGATTTTTACTCTCTGCACTCTGATTTCTGTGATTTTCACACTGTGCATTCTGTCTCTGTGATTTTTACTCTCTGCACACTGATCTCTGTGGCTTTTGCTCTCTGCACTCTGCTCTCTGTGATATTTACTCTCTGCACTCTTATTTCTGTGATATTTACTCTCCCTACTCTGTTCTCTGTTATTTTTACTCTCTGCCCTCAGCTCTCTCTGATTTTTAATCTCCGCACTCTGCTCTCCGTGATTTTTACTCGCTGTACTCTGCTCTCTGTGATTTTTACTCTCCACAACCTGTTCTGTGTGATATTCACTCTCTTCACTCTGCCCTCTGAGAGTTTTACTCTCTGCACTCTGCTCTCTGTGATTTCTACTCTCTGTACTCTGCTCTCTGTGATTTTTACTCTCCGCACTCTGTTCTCTTTGATTTTTACAGTCTGCACTCTGTTCACTGTCATTTTCACTCTCTGCACTCTGTTCTCTGTGATTTTTATTCTCCGCACTCTGCTCTCTCTGATTTTTCATCTCCGCACTCTGATCTCTCTGATTTGTACTCTCTGCACTCAGCTGTCTGTGATTTTTACTCTCTGCACTCGGTACTCTGTGATTTTTTCTCTCCGCACTGTTTTCTCTGTGATTTTTACAGTCTGCTCTCTGTTCTCTGTCATTTTTACTCTTCGCACCCTGCTCTCTGTGATTTTTAATTACTGCACTATGCTCTCTGTGATTTTTATTCTCTGCACTCTGTTCTCTGTGATGTTTGCTCTCCGCACTATGATCTCTGAGAGTCTTGCTCTCTGCCCTCTGCCCACTGTGATCTTTACTCTCTGCCCTCAGGTGTGTGTGATTTTTACTCTCTGCACTCTGTTCTCTGTGATGTTTACTCTCTGCACTCAGCTCTCAGAGATTCTTACACTCTGCATTCTGATCTCTGGGACTTTTATTCTCTGCAATCCGCTCTCTGTGATTTTGACTTTCCGCACTCTGATCTCTGTGATTCTACTCTCTTCACTCTGCTGTCTGTGATTTTTACTCCCTGCACACTTCTCTCTGTGATTTTCACACTCCGCACTCTGCTTTCTGTGATTTTTACTCCGCCAATTCTGCTCTCTGTGGTTTTTACTCTCTGCTCTCTGATCTCTGTGATATTTACTCTGTGTACACTGTTTTCTGTGATTATTACTCTCCCCAGTCTGTTCTCTGTGATTTTTACTCTCTGCACTCTAATTTCTGTGATTTTCGCTCTCTGCACTCTGCGGTCTGTGATTTTTATTCTCTGCACTCTGTTCTCTGTGATGTTTGCTCTCCGGACTCTGATCTCTGTGAGATATACCCTCTGCACTCTGCTCTCTGTGATTTTTACACTCTGCCCTCAGCTCTGTGTGATTTTTACTCTCCGCACTCTGATCTCTGAGACTTTTATTCTCTGCGCACAGATCTCTGTGATTTTTACTCTCCGCACTCTGGTCTCTGTGATTTTTACTCTCTGCACTTTGCTCTCTGTGATTTCTACTCTCTGCACTCCGTTCTCTGTGACTTTTATTCTCCGCTCTCTGCTCTCTCTGATTTTTATTCTCCGCACTCTGCTCTCTCTGATTTTTCATCTCCGCTCTCTGCTCTCTGTGATTGTTACTCTCTGCACTCAGCTGTCTGTGATTTTTACTCTCTGCACTCGGTACTCTGTGATTTTTTTCTCTCCGCACTGTGTTCTCTGTGATTTTAACTCTCTGTACTCTGCTCTCTGTAATTTTTACACTCTTTACTCTGCTCTCTGTGATTTTTACTCTCCGCACACTGTTCTCTGTGATGGTTACGCTCTGCACTCTGTTCTCGGTGATTTTTACAGTCTGCACGATGTTCTCTGTGATTTTTACTCTCTGCACTCTGATCTCTGTGATTTTCACTCTCTTCATTCTGGTCTCTGTGATATTTACTCTCCGCACTGTGCTCTCTCTAATGTTTACTCTCTGTACTCTGCTCTCTGTGATTTTTACTCTCTGCACTCTGATTTCTGTGATTTTCACACTGTGCATTCTGTCTCTGTGATTTTTACTCTCTGCACACTGATCTCTGTGGCTTTTGCTCTCTGCACTCTGCTCTCTGTGATATTTACTCTCTGCACTCTTATTTCTGTGATATTTACTCTCCCTACTCTGTTCTCTGTTATTTTTACTCTCTGCCCTCAGCTCTCTCTGATTTTTAATCTCCGCACTCTGCTCTCCGTGATTTTTACTCGCTGTACTCTGCTCTCTGTGATTTTTACTCTCCACAACCTGTTCTCTGTGATATTCACTCTCTTCACTCTGCCCTCTGAGAGTTTTACTCTCTGCACTCTGTTCTCTGTGATTTCTACTCTCTGTACTCTGCTCTCTGTGATTTTTACTCTCCGCACTCTGTTCTCTTTGATTTTTACAGTCTGCACTCTGTTCACTGTCATTTTCACTCTCTGCACTCTGTTCTCTGTGATTTTTATTCTCCGCACTCTGCTCTCTCTGATTTTTCATCTCCGCACTCTGATCTCTCTGATTTGTACTCTCTGCACTCAGCTGTCTGTGATTTTTACTCTCTGCACTCGGTACTCTGTGATTTTTTCTCTCCGCACTGTTTTCTCTGTGATTTTTACAGTCTGCTCTCTGTTCTCTGTCATTTTTACTCTTCGCACCCTGCTCTCTGTGATTTTTAATTACTGCACTATGCTCTCTGTGATTTTTATTCTCTGCACTCTGTTCTCTGTGATGTTTGCTCTCCGCACTATGATCTCTGAGAGTCTTGCTCTCTGCCCTCTGCCCACTGTGATCTTTACTCTCTGCCCTCAGGTGTGTGTGATTTTTACTCTCTGCACTCTGTTCTCTGTGATGTTTACTCTCTGCACTCAGCTCTCAGAGATTCTTACACTCTGCATTCTGATCTCTGGGACTTTTATTCTCTGCAATCCGCTCTCTGTGATTTTGACTTTCCGCACTCTGATCTCTGTGATTCTACTCTCTTCACTCTGCTGTCTGTGATTTTTACTCCCTGCACACTTCTCTCTGTGATTTTCACACTCCGCACTCTGCTTTCTGTGATTTTTACTCCGCCAATTCTGCTCTCTGTGGTTTTTACTCTCTGCTCTCTGATCTCTGTGATATTTACTCTGTGTACACTGTTTTCTGTGATTATTACTCTCCCCAGTCTGTTCTCTGTGATTTTTACTCTCTGCACTCTAATTTCTGTGATTTTCGCTCTCTGCACTCTGCGGTCTGTGATTTTTATTCTCTGCACTCTGTTCTCTGTGATGTTTGCTCTCCGGACTCTGATCTCTGTGAGATATACCCTCTGCACTCTGCTCTCTGTGATTTTTACACTCTGCCCTCAGCTCTGTGTGATTTTTACTCTCCGCACTCTGATCTCTGAGACTTTTATTCTCTGCGCACAGATCTCTGTGATTTTTACTCTCCGCACTCTGGTCTCTGTGATTTTTACTCTCTGCACTTTGCTCTCTGTGATTTCTACTCTCTGCACTCCGTTCTCTGTCACATTTATTCTCCGTTCTCTGCTGTCTCTGATTTTTAATCTCCGCACTCTGCTCTCACTGATTTTTAATCTCCGCACTCTGCTTTCTCTGATTATTACTCTCTGCACTCAGCTGTCTGTGATTTTCACTCTCTGCACTCGGTACTCTGTGATTTTTACTCTCTGTACTCTGCTCTCTGTGATTTTTATTCTCTGCACTATGTTCTCTGTGTTTATTACTCTGTTCACTCTGTTCTCTGTGATTTTTGCTCTCCGCAGCCTGTTCTCTGTGATGTTTTGTCTCCGCACTATGATCTCTGAGAGTTTTACTCTCTGCCCTGTGCTCTCTGTGATCTTTACTCTCTGCCCTCAGGTCTGTGTGATTTTTACTCTCTGCACTCTGTTCTCTGTGATGTTTGGTCTCCGCACTATGATCTCTGAGAGTTTTACTCTCTGCACTCTGCTCTCTGTGATCTTTACTCTCTGCCCGCAGGTCTGTGTGATTTTTACTGTCTGCACTCTGTTCTCTGTGATGTTCCGTCTCCGCACTATGATCTCTGAGAGTTTTACTCTCTGCACTCTGCTCTCTGTGATCTTTACTCTCTGCCCTCAGGTCTGTGTGATCCTTACTCTCTGCACTCTGTTCTCTGTGATGTTTGGTCTCCGCACTATGATCTCTGAGAGTTTTACTCTCTGCACTCTGCTCTCTGCGATCTTTTCTCTCTGCCCTCAGGTCTGTGTGATTTTTACTCTCTGCACTCTGTTCTCTGTGATGTTTGGTCTCCGCACTATGATCTCTGAGAGTTTTACTCTCTGCACTCTGCTCTCTGTGATTTTTACTCTCTGCACTCAGCTGTCTGTGATTTTTACTCTCTGCACTCTGTTCTCTGTGATGTTTGCTCTCCGCACTATGATCTCTGAGAGTCTTGCTCTCTGCCCTCTGCCCACTGTGATCTTTACTCTCTGCCCTCAGGTGTGTGTGATTTTTACTCTCTGCACTCTGTTCTCTGTGATGTTTACTCTCTGCACTCAGCTCTCAGAGATTCTTACACTCTGCATTCTGATCTCTGGGACTTTTATTCTCTGCAATCCGCTCCCTGTGATTTTGACTTTCCGCACTCTGATCTCTGTGATTCTACTCTCTTCACTCTGCTGTCTGTGATTTTTACTCCCTGCACACTTCTCTCTGTGATTTTCACACTCCGCACTCTGCTTTCTGTGATTTTTACTCCGCCAATTCTGCTCTCTGTGGTTTTTACTCTCTGCTCTCTGATCTCTGTGATATTTACTCTGTGTACACTGTTTTCTGTGATTATTACTCTCCCCAGTCTGTTCTCTGTGATTTTTACTCTCTGCACTCTAATTTCTGTGATTTTCGCTCTCTGCACTCTGCGGTCTGTGATTTTTATTCTCTGCACTCTGTTCTCTGTGATGTTTGCTCTCCGGACTCTGATCTCTGTGAGATATACCCTCTGCACTCTGCTCTCTGTGATTTTTACACTCTGCCCTCAGCTCTGTGTGATTTTTACTCTCCGCACTCTGATCTCTGAGACTTTTATTCTCTGCACACAGATCTCTGTGATTTTTACTCTCCGCACTCTGGTCTCTGTGATTTTTACTCTCTGCACTTTGCTCTCTGTGATTTCTACTCTCTGCACTCCGTTCTCTGTCACATTTATTCTCCGTTCTCTGCTGTCTCTGATTTTTAATCTCCGCACTCTGCTCTCACTGATTTTTAATCTCCGCACTCTGCTTTCTCTGATTATTACTCTCTGCACTCAGCTGTCTGTGATTTTCACTCTCTGCACTCGGTACTCTGTGATTTTTACTCTCTGTACTCTGCTCTCTGTGATTTTTATTCTCTGCACTATGTTCTCTGTGTTTATTACTCTGTTCACTCTGTTCTCTGTGATTTTTGCTCTCCGCACTCTGTTCTCTGTGATGTTTTGTCTCCGCACTATGATCTCTGAGAGTTTTACTCTCTGCCCTGTGCTCTCTGTGATCTTTACTCTCTGCCCTCAGGTCTGTGTGATTTTTACTCTCTGCACTCTGTTCTCTGTGATGTTTGGTCTCCGCACTATGATCTCTGAGAGTTTTACTCTCTGCACTCTGCTCTCTGTGATCTTTACTCTCTGCCCGCAGGTCTGTGTGATTTTTACTGTCTGCACTCTGTTCTCTGTGATGTTCCGTCTCCGCACTATGATCTCTGAGAGTTTTACTCTCTGCACTCTGCTCTCTGTGATCTTTACTCTCTGCCCTCAGGTCTGTGTGATCCTTACTCTCTGCACTCTGTTCTCTGTGATGTTTGGTCTCCGCACTATGATCTCTGAGAGTTTTACTCTCTGCACTCTGCTCTCTGCGATCTTTTCTCTCTGCCCTCAGGTCTGTGTGATTTTTACTCTCTGCACTCTGTTCTCTGTGATGTTTGGTCTCCGCACTATGATCTCTGAGAGTTTTACTCTCTGCACTCTGCTCTCTGTGATCTTTACTCTCTGCCCTCAGGTCTGTGTGATTTTTACTCTCTGCACTCTGTTCTCTGTGATGTTTACTCTCTGAACTCTGATCTCTGTGATATTTACTCTCCCTTGTCTGATCTCTGTTATTTTTACTCTCTGCCCTCAGATCTCTCTGATTTTTCATCTCCGCACTCTGCTCACTGTGATTTTTACTCTCTGCACTCAGCTGTCTGTGATTTTTACTCTCTGCACTCGGTACTCTGTGATTTTTTCTCTCCGCACTGTGTTCTCTGTGATTTTTACAGTCTGCACTCTGTTCTCTGTCATTTTTACTCTCCGCACCCTGCTCTCTGTGATTTTTAATCACTGCACTATGCTCTCTGTGATTTTTACTCTCTGCACTCTGTTCTCTGTGATGTTTGCTCTCCGCACTATGATCTCTGAGAGTCTTACTCTCTGCCCTCTGCCCACTGTGATCTTTACTCTCTGCCCTCAGGTCTGTGTGATTTTTACTCTCTGCACTCTGTTCTCTGTGATGTTTACTCTCTGCACTCAGCTCTCAGAGATTCTTACTCTCTGCACTGTGATCTCTGGGATTTTTATTCTCTTCACTCTGCTGTCTGTGATTTTTACTCCCTGCACACTTCTCTCTGTGATTTTTACACTCCGCACTCTGCTTTTTGTGATTTTTACTCCGCCAATTCTGATCTCTGTGATATTTACTCTGTGTACACTGTTTTCTGTGATTTTTACTCTCTGCACTCTAATTTCTGTGATTTTCGCTCTCTGCACTCTACGGTCTGTGATTTTTATTCTCTGCACTCTGTTCTCTGTGATGTTTGCTCTCCGGACTCTGATCTCTGTGTGTTTTACCCTCTGCCCTCTGCTCTCTGTGATTTTTACACTCTGCCCTCAGCTCTGTGTGATTTTTACTCTCCGCACACTGTTCTCTGTGATGGTTACTCTCTGCACTCTGTTCTCGGTGAGTTTTACAGACTGCACTCTATTCTCTGTGATTTTTACTCTCTGCACTCTGATCTCTGTGATTTTTACTCTCTGCACTCTGATCTCTGAGACTTTTAATCTCTGCACACAGATCTCTGTGATTTTTACTCTCCGCACTCTGGTCTCTGTGATTTTTACTCTCTGCACTCTGTTCTCTGTTATTTCTACTCTCTGCACTCTGTTCTCTGTGACTTTTATTCTCCGCTCTCTGCTCTCTCTGATTTTTATTCTCCGCACTCTGCTCTCTCTGATTTTTCATCTCCGCACTCTGCTCTCTGTGATTGTTACTCTCTGCACTCAGCTGTCTGTGATTTTTACTCTCTGCACTCGGTACTCTGTGATTTTTTTCACTCCACACTGTGTTCTCTGTGATCTTTACTCTCTGCCCGCAGGTCTGTGTGATTTTTACTCTCTGCACTCTGTTCTCTGTGATGTTCGGTCTCCGCACTATGATCTCTGAGAGTTTTACTCTCTGCACTCTGCTCTCTGTGATCTTTACTCTCTGCCCTCAGGTCTGTGTGATTTTTACTCTCTGCACTCTGTTCTCTGTGATGTTTGGTCTCCGCACTATGATCTCTGAGAGTTTTACTCTCTGCACTCTGCTGTCTGCGATCTTTTCTCTCTGCCCTCAGGTCTGTGTGATTTTTACTCTCTGCACTCTGTTCTCTGTGATGTTTGGTCTCCGCACTATGATCTCTGAGAGTTTTACTCTCTGCACTCTGCTCTCTGTGATCTTTACTCTCTGCCCTCAGGTCTGTGTGATTTTTACTCTCTGCACTCTGTTCTCTGTGATATTTACTCTCCCTTGTCTGATCTCTGTTATTTTTACTCTCTGCCCTCAGATCTCTTTGATTTTTAATCTCCGCACTCTGCTCTCCATGATTTTTACTCGCTGTACTCTGCTCTCTGTGATTTTTACTCTCTGCACCCTGCTCTCTGTGATTTTTAATCTCTGCACTATGCTGTCTGTGATTTTTACTCCCTGCACTCTGATCTCGGTGATTTTCACTCTCCACACTGTGCCCTCTGAGATTTTTACTCTCTGCACTCTGCTCTCTGTGATTTCTACTCTCTGCACTCTGTTCTCTGTGATTTTTATTCTCCGCACTCTGCTCTCTGTGATTTTTAATCTCTGCACTCTGATCTCTGTGATTTTTACTCTCTACACTCTGATCTCTGAGGCTTTTCCTCTCTGCACTCTGATCTCTGTGATTTTCACTCTCTGCACTCTGATCTCTGTAACTTTTACTCTCCGCACTCATTTCTCTGTGATTTTTACTCTCTGCACTCAGATCTCTGTGATTTTTACTCTCCGAACTCTGCTCTCTGTGATTTTTAATCTCTGCACTGTGCTCTCTGATATTTTTACTCTCTGCACTCTGCTCTCTGTGATTTCTACTGTCTGCACTCTGTTCTCTCTGATTTTTATTCTCCGAACTCTACTCTCTCTGATTTTTAATCTCCGCACTCTGCTCTCTCTGATTTTAAATCTCCGCACTCTGCTGTCTGTGATTTTTACTCTCTGCACTCAGCTGTCTGTGATTTTTACTCTCTGCACTCGGCACTCTATGATTTTTACTCTCTGTACTCTGCTCTCTGCGATTTTTTCTCTCCGCACTGTGTTCTCTGTGATTTTTACAGTCTGCTCTCTGTTCTCTGTCATTTTTACTCTCCGCACCCTGCTCTCTGTGATTTTTAATCACTGCACTCTGTTCCCTGTCTTTTTTACTTTCTGCACTCTGATCTCTGTTATTTTTATTCTCCGCACTCTGCTCTCTCTGATTTTTCATCTCCACACTCTGCTCTCTGTGATTTTTACTCTGCCAATTCTGCTCTCTGTGGTTTTTACTCTCCGCACTCTGTTCTCTGTGATTTTTACTCTCTGCACTCTGTTCTCTGTGATTTTTAGTCTCTGCACTATGTTCTCTGTGATTTTTACTCTCTGCACTATGTTCTCTGTGATTATTACTCTGTGCACTCTGTTCTCTGTGATTTTTATTCTCTGCTCTCTGATCTCTGTGATATTTACTCTGTGTACACTGTTTTCTGTGATTTTCACTCTCCCCAGTCTGTTCTATGTGATTTTTACTCTCTGCACTCTAGTTTCTGTGATTTTCAGTCTCTGCATTCTGCGCTCTGTGATTTTTACTCTCTGCACTCTGTTCTCTGTGATTTTTACTCTCCGCACTGTGCTCTCTCTAATGTTTCATCTCCTCACTCTGCTCTCTGTGATTTTTACTCACTGTACTCTGCTTTCTGTGATTTTTACTCTCTTCACTCTGCTCTCTGTGATATTTACTTTCTGCACTCTGATCTCTGTAACTTTTACTCTCCGCACTCTGATCTCTGTGATTTTTACTCTCTGTACTCGGCACTCTGTGATTTTTACTCTCTGTACTCTGCTCTCTGTGATTTTTACACTCTTCACTCTGCTCTCTGTGATTTTTACACTCCGCACACTGTTCTCTGTGATGGTTATGCTCTGCACTCTGTTCTCGGTGATTTTTACAGTCTGCACGATGTTCTCTGTGATTTTTACTCTCTGCACTCTGATCTCTGTGATTTTCACTCTCCGCACTCTGCCCTCTGAGATTTTTACTCTCTGCACTCTGCTGTCTGTGATTTCTACTCTCTGCACTCTGTTCTCTGTGATTTTTATTCTCCGCACTCTGTTCTCTGTGATTTTTATTCTCCGCACTCTGCTCTCTCTGATTTTTCATCTCCGCACTCTGCTCTCTGTGATTTTTACTCTCTGCACTCAGCTGTCTGTGATTTTTACTCTCTGCACTCGGTACTCTGTGATTTTTTCTCTCCGCACTGTGTTCTCTGTGATTTTTACAGTCTGCACTCTGTTCTCTGTCATTTTTACTCTCCGCACCCTGCTCTCTGTGATTTTTAATCACTGCACTATGCTCTCTGTGATTTTTACTCTCTGCACTCTGTTCTCTGTGATGTTTGCTCTCTGCACTATGATCTCTGAGAGTCTTACTCTCTGCCCTCTGCCCACTGTGATCTTTACTCTCTGCCCTCAGGTCTGTGTGATTTTTACTCTCTGCACTCTGTTCTCTGTGATGTTTACTCTCTGCACTCTGATCTCTGGGATTTTTATTCTCTTCACTCTGCTGTCTGTGATTTTTACTCCCTGCACACTTCTCTCTGTGATTTTTACACTCCGCACTCTGCTTTTTGTGATTTTTACTCCGCCAATTCTGATCTCTGTGATATTTACTCTGTGTACACTGTTTTCTGTGATTCTTACTCTCTGCACTCTAATTTCTGTGATTTTCGCTCTCTGCACTCTGCGGTCTGTGATTTTTATTCTCTGCACTCTGTTCTCTGTGATTTTTACACTCCGCACTCTGCTTTCTGTGATTTTTACTCCGCCAATTCTGCTCTCTGTGGTTTTTACTCTCTGCTCTCTGATCTCTGTGATATTTACTCTGTGTACACTGTTTTCTGTGATTTTTACTCTCCCCAGTCTGTTCTCTGTGATTTTTACTCTCTGCACTCTAATTTCTGTGATTTTCACTCTCTGCATTCTGCGCTCTGGGATTTTTACTCTCTGCACTCTGTTCTCTGTGATGTTTGCTCTCCGGACTCTGATCTCTGTGTGTTTTACCCTCTGCCCTCTGCTCTCTGTGATTTTTACACTCTGCCCTCAGCTCTGTGTGATTTTTACTCTCCGCACACTGTTCTCTGTGATGGTTACTCTCTGCACTCTGTTCTCGGTGAGTTTTACAGACTGCACTCTATTCTCTGTGATTTTTACTCTCTGCACTCTGATCTCTGTGATTTTTACTCTCTGCACTCTGATCTCTGAGACTTTTAATCTCTGCACACAGATCTCTGTGATTTTTACTCTCGGCACTCTGGTCTCTGTGATTTTTACTCTCTGCACTCTGTTCTCTGTTATTTCTACTCTCTGCACTCTGTTCTCTGTGACTTTTATTCTCCGCTCTCTGCTCTCTCTGATTTTTATTCTCCGCACTCTGCTCTCTCTGATTTTTCATCTCCGCACTCTGCTCTCTGTGATTGTTACTCTCTGCACTCAGCTGTCTGTGATTTTTACTCTCTGCACTCGGTACTCTGTGATTTTTTTCACTCCACACTGTGTTCTCTGTGATCTTTACTCTCTGCCCGCAGGTCTGTGTGATTTTTACTCTCTGCACTCTGTTCTCTGTGATGTTCGGTCTCCGCACTATGATCTCTGAGAGTTTTACTCTCTGCACTCTGCTCTCTGTGATCTTTACTCTCTGCCCTCAGGTCTGTGTGATTTTTACTCTCTGCACTCTGTTCTCTGTGATGTTTGGTCTCCGCACTATGATCTCTGAGAGTTTTACTCTCTGCACTCTGCTGTCTGCGATCTTTTCTCTCTGCCCTCAGGTCTGTGTGATTTTTACTCTCTGCACTCTGTTCTCTGTGATGTTTGGTCTCCGCACTATGATCTCTGAGAGTTTTACTCTCTGCACTCTGCTCTCTGTGATCTTTACTCTCTGCCCTCAGGTCTGTGTGATTTTTACTCTCTGCACTCTGTTCTCTGTGATATTTACTCTCCCTTGTCTGATCTCTGTTATTTTTACTCTCTGCCCTCAGATCTCTTTGATTTTTAATCTCCGCACTCTGCTCTCCATGATTTTTACTCGCTGTACTCTGCTCTCTGTGATTTTTACTCTCTGCACCCTGCTCTCTGTGATTTTTAATCTCTGCACTATGCTGTCTGTGATTTTTACTCCCTGCACTCTGATCTCGGTGATTTTCACTCTCCACACTGTGCCCTCTGAGATTTTTACTCTCTGCACTCTGCTCTCTGTGATTTCTACTCTCTGCACTCTGTTCTCTGTGATTTTTATTCTCCGCACTCTGCTCTCTGTGATTTTTAATCTCTGCACTCTGATCTCTGTGATTTTTACTCTCTACACTCTGATCTCTGAGGCTTTTCCTCTCTGCACTCTGATCTCTGTGATTTTCACTCTCTGCACTCTGATCTCTGTAACTTTTACTCTCCGCACTCATTTCTCTGTGATTTTTACTCTCTGCACTCAGATCTCTGTGATTTTTACTCTCCGAACTCTGCTCTCTGTGATTTTTAATCTCTGCACTGTGCTCTCTGATATTTTTACTCTCTGCACTCTGCTCTCTGTGATTTCTACTGTCTGCACTCTGTTCTCTCTGATTTTTATTCTCCGAACTCTGCTCTCTCTGATTTTTAATCTCCGCACTCTGCTCTCTCTGATTTTAAATCTCCGCACTCTGCTGTCTGTGATTTTTACTCTCTGCACTCAGCTGTCTGTGATTTTTACTCTCTGCACTCGGCACTCTATGATTTTTACTCTCTGTACTCTGCTCTCTGCGATTTTTTCTCTCCGCACTGTGTTCTCTGTGATTTTTACAGTCTGCTCTCTGTTCTCTGTCATTTTTACTCTCCGCACCCTGCTCTCTGTGATTTTTAATCACTGCACTCTGTTCCCTGTCTTTTTTACTTTCTGCACTCTGATCTCTGTTATTTTTATTCTCCGCACTCTGCTCTCTCTGATTTTTCATCTCCACACTCTGCTCTCTGTGATTTTTACTCTGCCAATTCTGCTCTCTGTGGTTTTTACTCTCCGCACTCTGTTCTCTGTGATTTTTACTCTCTGCACTCTGTTCTCTGTGATTTTTAGTCTCTGCACTATGTTCTCTGTGATTTTTACTCTCTGCACTATGTTCTCTGTGATTATTACTCTGTGCACTCTGTTCTCTGTGATTTTTATTCTCTGCTCTCTGATCTCTGTGATATTTACTCTGTGTACACTGTTTTCTGTGATTTTCACTCTCCCCAGTCTGTTCTATGTGATTTTTACTCTCTGCACTCTAGTTTCTGTGATTTTCAGTCTCTGCATTCTGCGCTCTGTGATTTTTACTCTCTGCACTCTGTTCTCTGTGATTTTTACTCTCCGCACTGTGCTCTCTCTAATGTTTCATCTCCTCACTCTGCTCTCTGTGATTTTTACTCACTGTACTCTGCTTTCTGTGATTTTTACTCTCTTCACTCTGCTCTCTGTGATATTTACTTTCTGCACTCTGATCTCTGTAACTTTTACTCTCCGCACTCTGATCTCTGTGATTTTTACTCTCTGTACTCGGCACTCTGTGATTTTTACTCTCTGTACTCTGCTCTCTGTGATTTTTACACTCTTCACTCTGCTCTCTGTGATTTTTACACTCCGCACACTGTTCTCTGTGATGGTTATGCTCTGCACTCTGTTCTCGGTGATTTTTACAGTCTGCACGATGTTCTCTGTGATTTTTACTCTCTGCACTCTGATCTCTGTGATTTTCACTCTCCGCACTCTGCCCTCTGAGATTTTTACTCTCTGCACTCTGCTGTCTGTGATTTCTACTCTCTGCACTCTGTTCTCTGTGATTTTTATTCTCCGCACTCTGTTCTCTGTGATTTTTATTCTCCGCACTCTGCTCTCTGTGATTTTTACTCTCTGCACTCAGCTGTCTGTGATTTTTACTCTCTGCACTCGGTACTCTGTGATTTTTTCTCTCCGCACTGTGTTCTCTGTGATTTTTACAGTCTGCACTCTGTTCTCTGTCATTTTTACTCTCCGCACCCTGCTCTCTGTGATTTTTAATCACTGCACTATGCTCTCTGTGATTTTTACTCTCTGCACTCTGTTCTCTGTGATGTTTGCTCTCTGCACTATGATCTCTGAGAGTCTTACTCTCTGCCCTCTGCCCACTGTGACGTTTACTCTCTGCACTCTGATCTCTGGGATTTTTATTCTCTTCACTCTGCTGTCTGTGATTTTTACTCCCTGCACACTTCTCTCTGTGATTTTTACACTCCGCACTCTGCTTTTTGTGATTTTTACTCCGCCAATTCTGATCTCTGTGATATTTACTCTGTGTACACTGTTTTCTGTGATTCTTACTCTCTGCACTCTAATTTCTGTGATTTTCGCTCTCTGCACTCTGCGGTCTGTGATTTTTATTCTCTGCACTCTGTTCTCTGTGATTTTTACACTCCGCACTCTGCTTTCTGTGATTTTTACTCCGCCAATTCTGCTCTCTGTGGTTTTTACTCTCTGCTCTCTGATCTCTGTGATATTTACTCTGTGTACACTGTTTTCTGTGATTTTTACTCTCCCCAGTCTGTTCTCTGTGATTTTTACTCTCTGCACTCTAATTTCTGTGATTTTCACTCTCTGCATTCTGCGCTCTGGGATTTTTACTCTCTGCACTCTGTTCTCTGTGATGTTTGCTCTCCGGACTCTGATCTCTGTGTGTTTTACCCTCTGCCCTCTGCTCTCTGTGATTTTCACACTCTGCCCTCAGCTCTGTGTGATTTTTACTCTCCGCACACTGTTCTCTGTGATGGTTACTCTCTGCACACAGATCTCGGTGAGTTTTACAGACTGCACTCTATTCTCTGTGATTTTTACTCTCTGCACTCTGATCTCTGTGATTTTTACTCTCTGCACTCTGATCTCTGAGACTTTTAATCTCTGCACACAGATCTCTGTGATTTTTACTCTCCGCACTCTGGTCTCTGTTATTTCTACTCTCTGCACTCTGTTCTCTGTGACTTTTATTCTCCGCTCTCTGCTCTCTCTGATTTTTATTCTCCGCACTCTGCTCTCTTTGATTTTTACAGTCTGCACTCTGTTCCGTCTCTTTTACTCTCTTCACTCTGATCTCTGTTATTTTTATTCTCCGCACTCTGCTCTCTCTGATTTTTCATCTCCGCACTCTGCTCTCTGTGATTTTTACTCTCTGCACTCAGCTGTCTGTGATTTTTACTCTCTGCACTCTGTTCTCTGTGATGTTTGCTCTCCGCACTATGATCTCTGAGAGTCTTACTCTCTGCCCTCTGCTCTCTGTGATCTTTACACTCTGCCCTCAGGTCTGTGTGATTTTTACTCTCTGCACTCTGTTCTCTGTGATGCTTACTATGTGTACACTGTTTTCTGTGATTTTTACTCTCCCCAGTCTGCTCTCTGTGATTTTTACTCTCTGCACTCTAATTTCTGTGATTTTCGCTCTCTGCACTCTGCGGTCTGTGATTTTTATTCTCTGCACTCTGTTCTCTGTGATGTTTGCTCTCCGGACTCTGATCTCTGTGAGATTTACCCTCTGCACTCTGCTCTCTGTGATTTTTACACTCTGCCCTCAGCTCTGTGTGATTTTTACTCTCCGCACACTGTTCTCTGTGATGGTTACTCTCTGCACTCTGTTCTCGGTGAGTTTTACAGACTGCACTCTGTTCTCTGTGATTTCTACTCTCTGCACTCTGTTCTCTGTGATTTTTATTCTCCGCACTCTGCTCTCTCTGATTTTTAATCTCTGCACTCTGATCTCTGTGATTTTTACTCTCTGCACTCTGATCTCTGAGACTTTTCCTCTCTGCACTCTGATCTCTGTGATTTTCACTCTCCGCACTCTGCTCTCTGTGATTTCTAGTCTCTGCACTCTGTTCTCTGTGATTTTTATTCTCCGCACTCTGCTCTCTCTGATTTTTCATCTCCGCACTCTGCTCTCTGTGATTTTTACTCTCTGCACTCAGCTGTCTGTGATTTTTACTCTCTGCACTCGGTACTCTGTGATTTTTTCTCTCCGCACTGTGTTCTCTGTGATTTTTACAGTCTGCTCTCTGTTCTCTGTCATTTTTACTCTCCGCACCCTGCTCTCTGTGATTTTTAATCACTGCACTATGCTCTCTGTGATTTTTACTCTCTGCACTCTGTTCTCTGTGATGTTTGCTCTCCGCACTATGATCTCTGAGAGTCTGACTCTCTGCCCTCTGCCCACTGTGATCTTTACTCTCTGCCCTCAGGTCTATGTGATTTTTACTCTCTGCACTCTGTTCTCTGTGATGTTTACTCTCTGCACTCAGCTCTCAGAGATTCTTACTCTCTGCACTCTGATCTCTGGGATTTTTATTCTCTGCAATCCGCTCTCTGTGATTTTGACTTTCCGCACTCTGATCTCTGTGATTTTCGCTCTCTGCACTCTGCGGTCTGTGATTTTTATTCTCTGCACTCTGTTCTCTGTGATGTTTGCTCTCCGGACTCTGATCTCTGTGTGTTTTACCCGCTGCCCTCTGCTCTCTGTGATTTTTACACTCTGCCCTCAGCTCTGTGTGATTTTTACTCTCCGCACACTGTTCTCTGTGATGGTTACTCTCTGCACTCTGTTCTCGGTGAGTTTTACAGACTGCACTCTATTCTCTGTGATTTTTACTCTCTGCACTCTGATCTCTGTGATTTTTACTCTCTGCACTCTGATCTCTGGGTCTTTTAATCTCTGCACACAGATCTCTGTGATTTTTACTCTCCGCACTCTGGTCTCTGTGATTTTTACTCTCTGCACTCTGTTCTCTGTGATTTCTACTCTCTGCACTCTGTTCTCTGTGACTTTTATTCTCCGCTCTCTGCTCTCTCTGATTTTTATTCTCCGCACTCTGCTCTCTCTGATTTTTCATCTCCGCACTCTGCTCTCTGTGATTGTTACTCTCTGCACTCAGCTGTCTGTGATTTTTACTCTCTGCACTCTGTACTCTGTGATTTTTTTTCACTCCGCACTGTGTTCTCTGTGATTTTTACAGTCTGCTCTCTGTTCTCTGTCATTTTTACTCTCCGCACCCTGCTCTCTGTGATTTTTAATCACTGCACTATGCTCTCTGCGATTTTTACTCTTCGCACTCTGTTCTCTTTGATTTTTACAGTCTGCACTCTGTTCCGACTTTTTTACTCTCTTCACTCTGATCTCTGTTATTTTTATTCTCCGCACTCTGTTCTCTCTGATTTTTCATCTCCGCACTCTGCTCTCTGTGATTTTTACTCTCTGCACTCAGCTGTCTGTGATTTTTTCTCGCTGCACTCTGTTCTCTGTGATGTTTGCTCTCCGCACTATGATCTCTGAGAGTCTTACTCTCTGCCCTCTGCTCTCTGTGATCTTTACTCTCTGCCCTCAGGTCTGTGTGATTTTTACTCTCTGCACTCTGTTCTCTGTGATGCTTACTCTCTGCAGTCAGCTCTCAGAAATTCTTACTCTCTGCACGCTGATCTCTGCGATTTTTACTCTCTGCACTCTGATCTCTGTGATTTTAACTCTCTGCACTCTGATCTCTGAGACTTTTAATCTCTGCACACAGATCTCTGTGATTTTTACTCTCCGCACTCTGCTCTCTGTGATTGTTACTCTCTGCACTCAGCTGTCTGTGATTTTTACTCTCTGCACTCGGTACTCTGTGATTTTTTTTCACTCCGCACTGTGTTCTCTGTGATTTTTACAGTCTGCTCTCTGTTCTCTGTCATTTTTACTCTCCGCACCCTGCTCTCTGTGATTTTTAATCACTGCACTATGCTCTCTGCGATTTTTAGTCTCCGCACTCTGTTCTCTTTGATTTTTACAGTCTGCACTCTGTTCCGTCTTTTTTACTCTCTTCACTCTGATCTCTGTTATTTTTATTCTCCGCACTCTGCTCTCTCTGATTTTTCATCTCCGCACTCTGCTCTCTGTGATTTTTACTCTCTGCACTCAGCTGTCTGTGATTTTTACTCTCTGCACTCTGTTCTCTGTGATGTTTGCTCTCCGCACTATGATCTCTGAGAGTCTTACTCTCTGCCCTCTGCTCTCTGTGATCTTTACTCTCTGCCCTCAGGTCTGTGTGATTTTTACTCTCTGCACTCTGTTCTCTGTGATGCTTACTCTCTGCAGTCAGCTCTCAGAGATTCTTACTCTCTGCACGCTGATCTCTGCGATTTTTACTCTTTTCACTCTGCTGTCTGTGATTTTTACACCCTGCACCCTTCTCTCTGTGATTTTTACACTCCACACTCTGCTTTCTGTGATTTTTACTCCGCCAATTCTGCTCTCTGTGATATTTACTCTGTGTACACTGTTTTCTGTGATTTTTACTCTCCCCAGTCTGTTCTCTGTGATTTTTACTCTCTGCACTCTAATTTCTGTGATTTTCGCTCTCTGCACTCTGCGGTCTGTGATTTTTATTCTCTGCACTCTGTTCTCTGTGATGTTTGCTCTCCGGACTCTGATCTCTGTGAGATTTACCCTCTGCACTCTGCTCTCTGTGATTTTTACACTCTGCCCTCAGCTCTGTGTGATTTTTACTCTCCGCACACTGTTCTCTGTGATGGTTACTCTCTGCACTCTGTTCTCGGAGAGTTTTACAGACTGCACTCTGTTCTCTGTGATTTTTACTCTCTGCACTCTGATCTCTGTGATTTTTACTCTCCGCACTCTGATCTCTGAGACTTTTATTCTCTGCACACAGATCTCTGTGATTTTTACTCTCCGCACTCTGGTCTCTGTGATTTTTACTCTCTGCACTCTGCTCTCTGTGATTTCTACTCTCTGCACTCCGTTCTCTGTCACTTTTATTCTCCGTTCTCTGCTCTCTCTGATTTTTAATCTCCGCACTCTGCTCTCACTGATTTTTAATCTCCGCACTCTGCTTTCTCTGATTATTACTCTCTGCACTCAGCTGTCTGTGATTTTCACTCTCTGCACTCGGTACTCTGTGATTTTTACTCTCTGTACTCTGCTCTCTGTGATTTTTATTCTCTGCACTATGTTCTCTGTGTTTATTACTCTGTTCACTCTGTTCTCTGTGATTTTTGCTCTCCGCACTCTGTTCTCTGTGATGTTTTGTCTCCGCACTATGATCTCTGAGAGTTTTACTCTCTGCACTCTGCTCTCTGTGATCTTTACACTCTGCCCTCAGGTCTGTGTGATTTTTACTCTCTGCACTCTGTTCTCTGTGATGTTTGGTCTCCGCACTATGATCTCTGAGAGTTTTACTCTCTGCACTCTGCTCTCTGTGATCTTTACTCTCTGCCCGCAGGTCTGTGTGATTTTTACTCTCTGCACTCTGTTCTCTGTGATGTTCGGTCTCCGCACTATGATCTCTGAGAGTTTTACTCTCTGCACTCTGCTCTCTGTGATCTTTACTCTCTGCCCTCAGGTCTGTGTGATTTTTACTCTCTGCACTCTGTTCTCTGTCATGTTTGGTCTCCGCACTATGATCTCTGAGAGTTTTACTCTCTGCACTCTGCTCTCTGTGATCTTTACTCTCTGCCCACAGGTCTGTGTGATTTTTACTCTCTGCACTCTGTTCTCTGTGATGTTTACTCTCTGAACTCTGTTCTCTGTGATTTTTACTCTCCGCACTGTGCTCTCTCTAATGTTTCATCTCCTCACTCTGCTCTCTGTGATTTTTACTCACTGTACTCTGCTTTCTGTGATTTTTACTCTCTTCACTCTGCTCTCTGTGATATTTACTTTCTGCACTCTGATCTCTGTAACTTTTACTCTCCGCACTCTGATCTCTGTGATTTTTACTCTCTGTACTCGGCACTCTGTGATTTTTACTCTCTGTACTCTGCTCTCTGTGATTTTTACACTCTTCACTCTGCTCTCTGTGATTTTTACTCTCCGCACACTGTTCTCTGTGATGGTTACGCTCTGCACTCTGTTCTCGGTGATTTTTACAGTCTGCACGATGTTCTCTGTGGTTTTTACTCTCTGCACTCTGATCTCTGTGATTTTCACTCTCCGCACTCTGCCCTCTGAGATTTTTACTCTCTGCACTCTGCTCTCTGTGATTTCTACTCTCTGCACTCTGTTCTCTGTGATTTTTATTCTCCGCACTCTGCTCTCTCTGATTTTTAATCTCTGCACTCTGATCTCTGTGATTTTTACTCTCTGCACTCTGATCTCTGAGACTTTTCCTCTCTGCACTCTGATCTCTGTGATTTTCACTCTCCGCACTCTGCTCTCTGTGATTTCTAGTCTCTGCACTCTGTTCTCTGTGATTTTTACTCTCTGCACTCGGTACTCTGTGATTTTTTCTCTCCGCACTGTGTTTTCTGTGATTTTTACAGTCTGCTCTCTGTTCTCTGTCATTTTTACTCTCCACACCCTGCTCTCTGTGATTTTTAATCACTGCACTATGCTCTCTGTGATTTTTACTCTCTGCACTCTGTTCTCTGTGATGTTTGCTCTCCGCACTATGATCTCTGAGAGTCTTACTCTCTGCCCTCTGCCCACTGTGATCTTTACTCTCTGCCCTCAGGTCTGTGTGATTTTTACTCTCTGCACTCTGTTCTCTGTGATGTTTACTCTCTGCACTCAGCTCTCAGAGATTCTTACTCTCTGCACTCTGATCTCTGGGATTTTTATTCTCTGCAATCCGCTCTCTGTGATTTTGACTTTCCGCACTCTGATCTCTGTGATTTTTACTCTCTTCACTCTGCTGTCTGTGATTTTTACTCCCTGCACACTTCTCTCTGTGATTTTTACACTCCGCACTCTGCTTTTTGTGATTTTTACTCCGCCAATTCTGATCTCTGTGATATTTACTCTGTGTACACTGTTTTCTGTGATTTTTACTCTCTGCACTCTAATTTCTGTGATTTTCGCTCTCTGCACTCTGCGGTCTGTGATTTTTATTCTCTGCACTCTGCTCTCACTGATTTTTAATCTCCGCACTCTGCTTTCTCTGATTATTACTCTCTGCACTCAGCTGTCTGTGATTTTCACTCTCTGCACTCGGTACTCTGTGATTTTTACTCTCTGTACTCCGCTCTCTGTGATTTTTATTCTCTGCACTATGTTCTCTGTGTTTATTACTCTGTTCACTCTGTTCTCTGTGATTTTTGCTCTCCGCACTCTGTTCTCTGTGATGTTTTGTCTCCGCACTATGATCTCTGAGAGTTTTACTCTCTGCACTCTGCTCTCTGTGATCTTTACACTCTGCCCTCAGGTCTGTGTGATTTTTACTCTCTGCACTCTGTTCTCTGTGATGTTTGGTCTCCGCACTATGATCTCTGAGAGTTTTACTCTCTGCACTCTGCTCTCTGTGATCTTTACTCTCTGCCCTCAGGTCTGTGTGATTTTTACTCTCTGCACTCTGTTCTCTGTGATGTTTACTCTCTGAACTCTGATCTCTGTGATATTTACTCTCCCTAGTCTGATCTCTGTTATTTTTACTCTCTGCACTCTGTTCTCTGTGATTTTTACTCTCCGCACTGTGCTCTCTCTAATGTTTCATCTCCTCACTCTGCTCTCTGTGATTTTTACTCACTGTACTCTGCTTTCTGTGATTTTTACTCTCTTCACTCTGCTCTCTGTGATATTTACTTTCTGCACTCTGATCTCTGTAACTTTTACTCTCCGCACTCTGATCTCTGTGATTTTTACTCTCTGTACTCGGCACTCTGTGATTTTTACTCTCTGTACTCTGCTCTCTGTGATTTTTACACTCTTCACTCTGCTCTCTGTGATTTTTACTCTCCGCACACTGTTCTCTGTGATGGTTACGCTCTGCACTCTGTTCTCGGTGATTTTTACAGTCTGCACGATGTTCTCTGTGATTTTTACTCTCTGCACTCTGATCTCTGTGATTTTCACTCTCCGCACTGTGCTCTCTCTAATGTTTCATCTCCTCACTCTGCTCTCTGTGATTTTTACTCACTGTACTCTGCTTTCTGTGATTTTTACTCTCTTCACTCTGCTCTCTGTGATATTTACTTTCTGCACTCTGATCTCTGTAACTTTTACTCTCCGCACTCTGATCTCTGTGATTTTTACTCTCTGTACTCGGCACTCTGTGATTTTTACTCTCTGTACTCTGCTCTCTGTGATTTTTACACTCTTCACTCTGCTCTCTGTGATTTTTACTCTCCGCACACTGTTCTCTGTGATGGTTACGCTCTGCACTCTGTTCTCGGTGATTTTTACAGTCTGCACGATGTTCTCTGTGATTTTTACTCTCTGCACTCTGATCTCTGTGATTTTCACTCTCCGCACTCTGCCCTCTGAGATTTTTACTCTCTGCACTCTGCTCTCTGTGATTTCTACTCTCTGCACTCTGTTCTCTGTGATTTTTATTCTCCGCACTCTGCTCTCTCTGATTTTTAATCTCTGCACTCTGATCTCTGTGATTTTTACTCTCTGCACTCTGATCTCTGAGACTTTTCCTCTCTGCACTCTGATCTCTGTGATTTTCACTCTCCGCACTCTGCTCTCTGTGATTTCTAGTCTCTGCACTCTGTTCTCTGTGATTTTTACTCTCTGCACTCGGTACTCTGTGATTTTTTCTCTCCGCACTGTGTTTTCTGTGATTTTTACAGTCTGCTCTCTGTTCTCTGTCATTTTTACTCTCCGCACCCTGCTCTCTGTGATTTTTAATCACTGCACTATGCTCTCTGTGATTTTTACTCTCTGCACTCTGTTCTCTGTGATGTTTGCTCTCTGCACTATGATCTCTGAGAGTCTTACTCTCTGCCCTCTGCCCACTGTGATCTTTACTCTCTGCCCTCAGGTCTGTGTGATTTTTACTCTCTGCACTCTGTTCTCTGTGATGTTTACTCTCTGCACTCAGCTCTCAGAGATTCTTACTCTCTGCACTCTGATCTCTGGGATTTTTATTCTCTGCAATCCGCTCTCTGTGATTTTGACTTTCCGCACTCTGATCTCTGTGATTTTTACTCTCTTCACTCTGCTGTCTGTGATTTTTACTCCCTGCACACTTCTCTCTGTGATTTTTACACTCCGCACTCTGCTTTTTGTGATTTTTACTCCGCCAATTCTGATCTCTGTGATATTTACTCTGTGTACACTGTTTTCTGTGATTTTTACTCTCTGCACTCTAATTTCTGTGATTTTCGCTCTCTGCACTCTGCGGTCTGTGATTTTTATTCTCTGCACTCTGTTCTCTGTGATGTTTGCTCTCCGGACTCTGATCTCTGTGTGTTTTACCCTCTGCCCTCTGCTCTCTGTGATTTTTACACTCTGCCCTCAGCTCTGTGTGATTCTTACTCTTCGCACACTGTTCTCTGTGATGGTTACTCTCTGCACTCTGTTCTCGGTGAGTTTTACAGACTGCACTCTATTCTCTGTGATTTTTACTCTCTGCACACTGATCTCTGTGATTTTTACTCTCTGCACTCTGATCTCTGAGACTTTTAATCTCTGCACACAGATCTCTGTGATTTTTACTCTCCGCACTCTGGTCTCTGTGATTTTTACTCTCTGCACTCTGTTCTCTGTGATTTCTACTCTCTGCACTCTGTTCTCTGTGACTTTTATTCTCCGCTCTCTGCTCTCTCTGATTTTTATTCTCCGCACTCTGCTCTCTCTGATTTTTCATCTCCGCACTCTGCTCTCTGCGATCGTTATTCTCTGCACTCAGCTGTCTGTGATTTTTACTCTCTGCACTCGGTACTCTGTG
The DNA here is from genome assembly GCF_030028105.1 of Mobula birostris. Lineage (NCBI taxonomy): Eukaryota > Metazoa > Chordata > Chondrichthyes > Myliobatiformes > Myliobatidae > Mobula > Mobula birostris. Next base: position 102,994 of record NW_027274131.1, read on the forward strand.
ATTTTTTTTTCTCTCCGCACTGTGATCTCTGTGATTTTTACAGTCTGCTCTCTGTTCTCTGTCATTTTTACTCTCCGCACCCTGCTGTCTGTGATTTTTAATCACTGCACTATGCTCTCTGCGATTTTTACTCTCCGCACTCTGTTCTCTTTGATTTTTACAGTCTGCACTGTGTTCCGTCTTTTTTACTCTCTTCACTCTGATCTCTGTTATTTTTATTCTCCGCACTCTGCTCTCTCTGATTTTTCATCTCCGCACTCTGCTCTCTGTGATTTTAACTCTCTGCACTCAGCTGTCTGTGATTTTTACTCTCTGTACTCTGTTCTCTGTGATGTTTGCTCTCCGCACTATGATCTCTGAGAGTCTTACTCTCTGCCCTCTGCTCTCTGTGATCTTTACTCTCTGCCCTCAGGTCTGTGTGATGTTTACTCTCTGCACTCTGTTCTCTGTGATGCTTACTCTCTGCAGTCAGCTCTCAGAGATTCTTACTCTCTGCACTCTGATCTCTGGGATTTTTATTCTCTGCAATCCGTTCTCTGTGAGTTTGACTTTCCGCACTCTGATCTCTGCGATTTTCACTCTTTTCACTCTGCTGTCTGTGATTTTTACACCCTGCACACTTCTCTCTGTGATTTTTACACTCCACACTCTGCTTTCTGTGATTATTACTCTGCCAATTCTGCTCTCTGCGGTTTTTACTCTCCGCACTCTGTTCTCTGTGATTTTTACTCTCTGCACTCTGTTCTCTGTGATTTTTACTCTCTGCACTATGTTCTCTGTGATCATTACTCTGTGCAGTCTGTTCTCTGTGATTATTGCTCTCCGCACTCTGTTCTCTGTGATTTTTACTCTCTGCTCTCTGATCTCTGTGATATTTACTCTGTGTACACTGTTTTCTGTGATTTTTACTCTCCCCAGTCTGTTCTCTGTGATTTTTACTCTCTGCACTCTAATTTCTGTGATTTTCACTCTCTGCACTCTGCGCTCTGGGATTTTTACTCTCTGCACTCTGTTCTCTGTGATTTTTACTCTCCGTACTGTGCTCTCTCTAATTTTTACTCTCTGCACTCTGTTCTCTGTGATTTTTATTCTCCGCACTGTGCTCTCTCTAATTTTTAATCTCCTCACTCTGCTCTCTGTAATTTTTACTCTCTACACGCGGGACTCTGTGAATTTTACTCTCTGTACTCTGCTCTCTGTGATCTTTACTCACCGCACTCTGCTGTCTGTGATTTTTACTCTCCGCACTCTATTCTCTGAGATTTTTACACTCTGCACTCTGTTTTCTGTCATTTTTACTCTCTGCACTCTGCGCTCTGCGATTTTTACTCTCTGCACTCGGTACTCTGTGATTTTTTCTCTCCGCACTGTGTTTTCTGTGATTTTTACAGTCTGCTCTCTGTTCTCTGTCATTTTTACTCTCCGCACCCTGCTCTCTGTGATTTTTAATCACTGCACTATGCTCTCTGTGATTTTTACTCTCTGCACTCTGTTCTCTGTGATGTTTGCTCTCTGCACTATGATCTCTGAGAGTCTTACTCTCTGCCCTCTGCCCACTGTGATCTTTACTCTCTGCCCTCAGGTCTGTGTGATTTTTACTCTCTGCACTCTGTTCTCTGTGATGTTTACTCTCTGCACTCAGCTCTCAGAGATTCTTACTCTCTGCACTCTGATCTCTGGGATTTTTATTCTCTGCAATCCGCTCTCTGTGATTTTGACTTTCCGCACTCTGATCTCTGTGATTTTTACTCTCTTCACTCTGCTGTCTGTGATTTTTACTCCCTGCACACTTCTCTCTGTGATTTTTACACTCCGCACTCTGCTTTTTGTGATTTTTACTCCGCCAATTCTGATCTCTGTGATATTTACTCTGTGTACACTGTTTTCTGTGATTTTTACTCTCTGCACTCTAATTTCTGTGATTTTCGCTCTCTGCACTCTGCGGTCTGTGATTTTTATTCTCTGCACTCTGCTCTCACTGATTTTTAATCTCCGCACTCTGCTTTCTCTGATTATTACTCTCTGCACTCAGCTGTCTGTGATTTTCACTCTCTGCACTCGGTACTCTGTGATTTTTACTCTCTGTACTCTGCTCTCTGTGATTTTTATTCTCTGCACTATGTTCTCTGTGTTTATTACTCTGTTCACTCTGTTCTCTGTGATTTTTGCTCTCCGCACTCTGTTCTCTGTGATGTTTTGTCTCCGCACTATGATCTCTGAGAGTTTTACTCTCTGCACTCTGCTCTCTGTGATCTTTACACTCTGCCCTCAGGTCTGTGTGATTTTTACTCTCTGCACTCTGTTCTCTGTGATGTTTGGTCTCCGCACTATGATCTCTGAGAGTTTTACTCTCTGCACTCTGCTCTCTGTGATCTTTACTCTCTGCCCTCAGGTCTGTGTGATTTTTACTCTCTGCACTCTGTTCTCTGTGATGTTTACTCTCTGAACTCTGATCTCTGTGATATTTACTCTCCCTAGTCTGATCTCTGTTATTTTTACTCTCTGCACTCTGTTCTCTGTGATTTTTACTCTCCGCACTGTGCTCTCTCTAATGTTTCATCTCCTCACTCTGCTCTCTGTGATTTTTACTCACTGTACTCTGCTTTCTGTGATTTTTACTCTCTTCACTCTGCTCTCTGTGATATTTACTTTCTGCACTCTGATCTCTGTAACTTTTACTCTCCGCACTCTGATCTCTGTGATTTTTACTCTCTGTACTCGGCACTCTGTGATTTTTACTCTCTGTACTCTGCTCTCTGTGATTTTTACACTCTTCACTCTGCTCTCTGTGATTTTTACTCTCCGCACACTGTTCTCTGTGATGGTTACGCTCTGCACTCTGTTCTCGGTGATTTTTACAGTCTGCACGATGTTCTCTGTGATTTTTACTCTCTGCACTCTGATCTCTGTGATTTTCACTCTCCGCACTGTGCTCTCTCTAATGTTTCATCTCCTCACTCTGCTCTCTGTGATTTTTACTCACTGTACTCTGCTTTCTGTGATTTTTACTCTCTTCACTCTGCTCTCTGTGATATTTACTTTCTGCACTCTGATCTCTGTAACTTTTACTCTCCGCACTCTGATCTCTGTGATTTTTACTCTCTGTACTCGGCACTCTGTGATTTTTACTCTCTGTACTCTGCTCTCTGTGATTTTTACACTCTTCACTCTGCTCTCTGTGATTTTTACTCTCCGCACACTGTTCTCTGTGATGGTTACGCTCTGCACTCTGTTCTCGGTGATTTTTACAGTCTGCACGATGTTCTCTGTGATTTTTACTCTCTGCACTCTGATCTCTGTGATTTTCACTCTCCGCACTCTGCCCTCTGAGATTTTTACTCTCTGCACTCTGCTCTCTGTGATTTCTACTCTCTGCACTCTGTTCTCTGTGATTTTTATTCTCCGCACTCTGCTCTCTCTGATTTTTAATCTCTGCACTCTGATCTCTGTGATTTTTACTCTCTGCACTCTGATCTCTGAGACTTTTCCTCTCTGCACTCTGATCTCTGTGATTTTCACTCTCCGCACTCTGCTCTCTGTGATTTCTAGTCTCTGCACTCTGTTCTCTGTGATTTTTACTCTCTGCACTCGGTACTCTGTGATTTTTTCTCTCCGCACTGTGTTTTCTGTGATTTTTACAGTCTGCTCTCTGTTCTCTGTCATTTTTACTCTCCGCACCCTGCTCTCTGTGATTTTTAATCACTGCACTATGCTCTCTGTGATTTTTACTCTCTGCACTCTGTTCTCTGTGATGTTTGCTCTCTGCACTATGATCTCTGAGAGTCTTACTCTCTGCCCTCTGCCCACTGTGATCTTTACTCTCTGCCCTCAGGTCTGTGTGATTTTTACTCTCTGCACTCTGTTCTCTGTGATGTTTACTCTCTGCACTCAGCTCTCAGAGATTCTTACTCTCTGCACTCTGATCTCTGGGATTTTTATTCTCTGCAATCCGCTCTCTGTGATTTTGACTTTCCGCACTCTGATCTCTGTGATTTTTACTCTCTTCACTCTGCTGTCTGTGATTTTTACTCCCTGCACACTTCTCTCTGTGATTTTTACACTCCGCACTCTGCTTTTTGTGATTTTTACTCCGCCAATTCTGATCTCTGTGATATTTACTCTGTGTACACTGTTTTCTGTGATTTTTACTCTCTGCACTCTAATTTCTGTGATTTTCGCTCTCTGCACTCTGCTCTCTGTGATTTTAACTCTCTGCACTCAGCTGTCTGTGATTTTTACTCTCTGTACTCTGTTCTCTGTGATGTTTGCTCTCCGCACTATGATCTCTGAGAGTCTTACTCTCTGCCCTCTGCTCTCTGTGATCTTTACTCTCTGCCCTCAGGTCTGTGTGATGTTTACTCTCTGCACTCTGTTCTCTGTGATGCTTACTCTCTGCAGTCAGCTCTCAGAGATTCTTACTCTCTGCACTCTGTTCTCTGTGATTTTTATTCTCCGCACTGTGCTCTCTCTAATTTTTAATCTCCTCACTCTGCTCTCTGTAATTTTTACTCTCTACACGCGGGACTCTGTGAATTTTACTCTCTGTACTCTGCTCTCTGTGATCTTTACTCACCGCACTCTGCTGTCTGTGATTTTTACTCTCCGCACTCTATTCTCTGAGATTTTTACACTCTGCACTCTGTTTTCTGTCATTTTTACTCTCTGCACTCTGCGCTCTGCGATTTTTACACTCTGCACTCTAATTTCTGTGATTTTCACTCTCTGCACTCTGCGCTCTGTGATTTTTTTCTCTCTGCACTGTGTTCTCTGTGATTTTTACTCCCCGCCCTGTGCTCTCTCTAATTTTTACTCTCCGCACTCTGCCCTCTGAGATTTTTACTCTCTGCACTCTGCTCTCTGTGATTCCTACTCTCTGGACTCTGTTCTCTGTGATTTTTATTCTCCGCACTCTGCTCTCTCTGATTTTTAATCTCCTCACTCTGCTCTCTGTGCTTCTTACTCTCTGCACTTAGCTCTCTGTGATTTTTACTCTCAGCACTCGGCACCCTGTGATTTTCACTCTCTTCATTCTGGTCTCTGTGATATTTACTCTCCGCACTGTGCTCTCTCTAATGTTTACTCTCTGTACTCTGCTCTCTTTGATTTTTACTCTCTGCACTCTGATTTCTGTGATTTTCACACTGTGCATTCTGTCTCTGTGATTTTTACTCTCTGCACACTGATCTCTGTGGCTTTTGCTCTCTGCACTCTGCTGTCTGTAATATTTACTCTCTGCACTCTTATTTCTGTGATATTTACTCTCCCTACTCTGTTCTCTGTTATTTTTACTCTCTGCCCTCAGCTCTCTCTGATTTTTAATCTCCGCACTCTGCTCTCCGTGATTTTTACTCGCTGTACTCTGCTCTCTGTGATTTTTACTCTCCGCAACCTGTTCTCTGTGATATTCACTCTCTTCACTCTGCCCTCTGAGAGTTTTACTCTCTGCACTCTGCTCTCTGTGATTTCTACTCTCTGTACTCTGCTCTCTGTGATTTTTACTTTCGGCACTCTGTTCTCTTTGATTTTTACAGTCTGCACTCTGTTCCCTGTCATTTTTACTCTCTGCACTCTGTTCTCTGTGATTTTTATTCTCCGCACTCTGCTCTCTCTGATTTTTCATCTCCGCACTCTGATCTCTGTGATTTTTACTCTCTGTACTCAGCTGTCTGTGATTTTTACTCTCTGCACTCGGTACTCTGTGATTTTTTTTTTCTCTCCGCACTGTGTTCTCTGTGATTTTTACAGTCTGCTCTCTGTTCTCTGTCATTTTTACTCTCCGCACCCTGCTCTCTGTGATTTTTACTCCCTGCACACTTCTCTCTGTGATTTTTACACTCCGCACTCTGCTTTCTGTGATTTTTACTCCGCCAATTCTGCTCTCTGTGGTTTTTACTCTCTGCTCTCTGATCTCTGTGATATTTACTCTGTGTACACCGTTTTCTGTGATTTTTACTCTCCCCAGTCTGTTCTCTGTGATTTTTATTCTCTGCACTCTGTTCTCTGTGATGTTTGCTCTCCGGACTCTGATCTCTGTGAGATTTACCCTCTGCCCTCTGCTCTCTGTGATTTTTACACTCTGCCCTCAGCTCTGTGTGATTTTTACTCTCCGCACACTGTTCTCTGTGATGGTTACTCTCTGCACTCTGTTCTCGGTGAGTTTTACAGACTACACTCTGTTCTCTGTGATTTTTACTCTCTGCACTCTGATCTCTGAGACTTTTATTCTCTGCACACAGATCTCTGTGATTTTTACTCTCCGCACTCTGGTCTCTGTGAGTTTTACTCTCTGCACTCTGCTCTCTGTGATTTCTACTCTCTGCAGTCCGTTCTCTGTCACTTTTATTCTCCGCTCTCTGCTCTCTCTGATTTTTAATCTCCGCACTCTGCTCTCACTGATTTTTAATCTCCGCACTCTGCTTTCTCTGATTATTACTCTCTGCACTCAGCTGTCTGTGATTTTCACTCTCTGCACTCGGCACTCTGTGATTTTTACTCTCTGTACTCTGCTCTCTGTGTTTTTTATTCTCTGCACTATGTTCTCTGTGTTTATTACTCTGTTCACTCTGTTCTCTGTGATTTTTGCTCTCCGCACTCTGTTCTCTGTGATGTTTGTTCTCCGCACTATGATCTCTGAGAGTTTTACTCTCTGCCCTCTCCTCTCTGTGATCTTTACTCTCTGCCCTCAGGTCTGTGTGATTTTTACTCTCTGCACTCTGTTCTCTGTGATGTTTGGTCTCCGCCCTATGATCTCTGAGAGTTTTACTCTCTGCACTCTGCTCTCTGTGATCTTTACTCTCTGCCCTCAGGTCTGTGTGATTTTTACTCTCTGCACTCTGTTCTCTGTGATGTTTGGTCTCCGCACTATGATCTCTGAGAGTTTTACTCTCTGCACTCTGCTCTCTGTGATCTTTACTCTCTGCCCTCAGGTCTGTGTGATTTTTACTCTCTGCACTCTGTTCTCTGTGATGTTTACTCTCTGCACTCAGCTCTCAGAGATTCTTACTCTCTGCACTCTGATCTCTGGGATTTTTATTCTCTGCAATCCGCTCTCTGTGATTTTGAATTTCCGCACTCTGATCTCTGTGATTTTTACTCTCTTCACTCTGCTGTCTGTGATTTTTACACCCTGCACACTTCTCTCTGTGATTTTTACACTCCGCACTCTGCTTTTTGTGATTTTTACTCCGCCAATTCTGATCTCTGTGATATTTACTCTGTGTACACTGTTTTCTGTGATTTTTACTCTCTGCACTCTAATTTCTGTGATTTTCGCTCTCTGCACTCTGCGGTCTGTGATTTTTATTCTCTGCACTCTGTTCTCTGTGATGTTTGCTCTCCGGACTCTGATCTCTGTGTGTTTTACCCTCTGCCCTCTGCTCTCTGTGATTTTTACACTCTGCCCTCAGCTCTGTGTGATTTTTACTCTCCGCACACTGTTCTCTGTGATGGTTACTCTCTGCACTCTGTTCTCGGTGAGTTTTACAGACTGCACTCTATTCTCTGTGATTTTTACTCTCTGCACACTGATCTCTGTGATTTTTACTCTCTGCACTCTGATCTCTGAGACTTTTAATCTCTGCACACAGATCTCTGTGATTTTTACTCTCCGCACTCTGGTCTCTGTGATTTTTACTCTCTGCACTCTGTTCTCTGTGATTTCTACTCTCTGCACTCTGTTCTCTGTGACTTTTATTCTCCGCTCTCTGCTCTCTCTGATTTTTATTCTCCGCACTCTGCTCTCTCTGATTTTTCATCTCCGCACTCTGCTCTCTGCGATCGTTATTCTCTGCACTCAGCTGTCTGTGATTTTTACTCTCTGCACTCGGTACTCTGTGATTTTTTTTTTCTCTCCGCACTGTGTTCTCTGTGATTTTTACAGTCTGCTCTCTGTTCTCTGTCATTTTTACTCTCCGCACCCTGCTGTCTGTGATTTTTAATCACTGCACTATGCTCTCTGCGATTTTTACTCTCCGCACTCTGTTCTCTTTGATTTTTACAGTCTGCACTCTGTTCCGTCTTTTTTACTCTCTTCACTCTGATCTCTGTTATTTTTATTCTCCGCACTCTGCTCTCTCTGATTTTTCATCTCCGCACTCTGCTCTCTGTGATTTTAACTCTCTGCACTCAGCTGTCTGTGATTTTTACTCTCTGTACTCTGTTCTCTGTGATGTTTGCTCTCCGCACTATGATCTCTGAGAGTCTTACTCTCTGCCCTCTGCTCTCTGTGATCTTTACTCTCTGCCCTCAGGTCTGTGTGATGTTTACTCTCTGCACTCTGTTCTCTGTGATGCTTACTCTCTGCAGTCAGCTCTCAGAGATTCTTACTCTCTGCACTCTGATCTCTGGGATTTTGATTCTCTGCAATCCGTTCTCTGTGAGTTTGACTTTCCGCACTCTGATCTCTGCGATTTTCACTCTTTTCACTCTGCTGTCTGTGATTTTTACAGCCTGCACACTTCTCTCTGTGATTTTTACACTCCACACTCTGCTTTCTGTGATTTTTACTCTACCAATTCTGCTCTCTGCGGTTTTTACTCTCCGCACTCTGTTCTCTGTGATTTTTACTCTGTGCAGTCTGTTCTCTGTGATTTTTACTCTCTGCACTATGTTCTCTGTGATCATTACTCTGTGCAGTCTGTTCTCTGTGATTATTGCTCTCCGCACTCTGTTCTCTGTGATTTTTACTCTCTGCTCTCTGATCTCTGTGATATTTACTCTGTGTACACTGTTTTCTGTGATTTTTACTCTCCCCAGTCTGTTCTCTGTGATTTTTACTCTCTGCACTCTAATTTCTGTGATTTTCACTCTCTGCACTCTGCGCTCTGGGATTTTTACTCTCTGCACCCTGTTCTCTGTGATTTTTACTCTCCGTACTGTGCTCTCTCTAATTTTTACTCTCTGCACTCAGTTCTCTGTGATTTTTACTCTCCGCACTGTGCTCTCTCTAATTTTTAATCTCCTCACTCTGCTCTCTGTAATTTTTACTCTCTACACGCGGGACTCTGTGAATTTTACTCTCTGTACTCTGCTCTCTGTGATCTTTACTCACCGCACTCTGCTGTCTGTGATTTTTACTCTCCGCACTCTATTCTCTGAGATTTTTACACTCTGCAGTCTGTTTTCTGTCATTTTTACTCTCTGCACTCTGCGCTCTGTGATTTTTACACTCTGCACTCTAATTTCTGTGATTTTCACTCTCTGCACTCTGCGCTCTGTGATTTTTTTCTCTCTGCACTGTGTTCTCTGTGATTTTTACTCCCCGCCCTGTGCTCTCTCTAATTTTTACTCTCTGCACTCTGCTCTCTGTGATTTTTATTCTCTGCACTCTGATCTCTGTAATTTTTACTCTCCGCACTCCGATCTCTGTGATTTTTATTCTCTGGCCTCTGCTCTCTGTGAGTTATATTATCAGCACTCCATTCTTAGAGATTTTTACTCTCCGCACTCTGCCCTCTGAGATTTTTACTCTCAGCACTCTGCTCTCTGTGATTCCTACTCTCTGGACTCTGTTCTCTGTGATTTTTATTCTCCGCACTCTGCTCTCTCTGATTTTTAATCTCCTCACTCTGCTCTCTGTGCTTCTTACTCTCTGCACTCAGCTCTCTGTGATTTTTACTCTCAGCACTCGGCACCCTGTGATTTTCACTCTCTTCATTCTGGCCTCTGTGATATTTACTCTCCGCACTGTGCTCTCTCTAATGTTTACTCTCTGTACTCTGCTCTCTTTGATTTTTACTCTCTGCACTCTGATTTCTGTGATATTTACTCTCCCTACTCTGTTCTCTGTTATTTTTACTCTCTGCCCTCAGCTCTCTCTGATTTTTAATCTCCGCACTCTGCTCTCCGTGATTTTTACTCGCTGTACTCTGCTCTCTGTGATTTTTACTCTCCGCAACCTGTTCTCTGTGATATTCACTCTCTTCACTCTGCCCTCTGAGAGTTTTACTCTCTGCACTCTGCTCTCTGTGATTTCTACTCTCTGTACTCTGCTCTCTGTGATTTTTACTTTCGGCACTCTGTTCTCTTTGATTTTTACAGTCTGCACTCTGTTCCCTGTCATTTTTACTCTCTGCACTCTGTTCTCTGTGATTTTTATTCTCCGCACTCTGCTCTCTCTGATTTTTCATCTCCGCACTCTGATCTCTGTGATTTTTACTCTCTGTACTCAGTTGTCTGTGATTTTTACTCTCTGCACTCGGTACTCTGTGATTTTTTCTCTCCGCACCCTGCTCTCTGTGATTTTTAATTACTGCACTATGCTCTCTGTGATTTTTACTCTCTGCACTCTGTTCTCTGTGATGTTTGCTCTCCGCACTATGATCTCTGAGAGTCTTACTCTCTGCCCTCTGCCCACTGTGATCTTTACTCTCTGCCCTCAGGTCTGTGTGATTTTTACTCTCTGCATTCTGATCTCTGGGATTTTTAATCTCTACAATCCGCTCTCTGTGATTTTGACTTTCCGCACTCTGATCTCTGTGATTTTTACTCTCTTCACTCTGCTGTCTGTGATTTTTACTCCCTGCACACATCTCTCTGTGATTTTTACACTCCGCACTCTGCTTTCTGTGATTTTTACTCCGCCAATTCTGCTCTCTGTGGTTTTTACTCTCTGCTCTCTGATCTCTGTGATATTTACTCTGTGTACACTGTTTTCTGTGATTTTTACTCTCCCCAGTCTGTTCTCTGTGATTTTTTTTCTCTGCACTCTGTTCTCTGTGATGTTTGCTCTCCGGACTCTGATCTCTGTGAGATTTACCCTCTGCCCTCTGCTCTCTGTGATTTTTACACTCTGCCCTCAGCTCTGTGTGATTTTTACTCTCCGCACACTGTTCTCTGTGATGGTTACTCTCTGCACTCTGTTCTCGGTGAGTTTTACAGACTACACTCTGTTCTCTGTGATTTTTACTCTCTGCACTCTGATCTCTGTGATTTTTACTCTCCGCACTCTGATCTCTGAGACTTTTATTCTCTGCACACAGATCTCTGTGATTTTTACTCTCCGCACTCTGGTCTCTGTGAGTTTTACTCTCTGCACTCTGCTCTCTGTGATTTCTACTCTCTGCACTCCGTTCTCTGTGACTTTTATTCTCCGCTCTCTGCTCTCTCTGATTTTTAATCTCCGCACTCTGCTCTCACTGATTTTTAATCTCCGCACTCTGCTTTCTCTGATTATTACTCTCTGCACTCAGCTGTCTGTGATTTTCACTCTCTGCACTCGGCACTCTGTGATTTTTACTCTCTGTACTCTGCTCTCTGTGATTTTTATTCTCTGCACTATGTTCTCTGTGTTTATTACTCTGTTCACTCTGTTCTCTGTGATTTTTGCTCTCCGCACTCTGTTCTCTGTGGTGTTTGTTCTCCGCACTATGATCTCTGAGAGTTTTACTCTCTGCCCTCTCCTCTCTGTGATCTTTACTATCTACCCTCAGGTCTGTGTGATTTTTACTCTCTGCACTCTGTTCTCTGTGATGTTTGGTCTCCGCCCTATGATCTCTGAGAGTTTTACTATCTGCACTCTGCTCTCTGTGATCTTTACTCTCTGCCCTCAGGTCTGTGTGATTTTTACTCTCTGCACTCTGTTCTCTGTGATGTTTGGTCTCCGCACTATGATCTCTGAGAGTTTTACTCTCTGCACTCTGCTCTCTGTGATCTTTACTCTCTGCCCTCAGGTCTGTGTGATTTTTACTCTCTGCACTCTGTTCTCTGTGATGTTTGGTCTCCGCCCTATGATCTCTGAGAGTTTTACTCTCTGCACTCTGCTCTCTGTGATCTTTACTCTCTGCCCTCAGGTCTGTGTGATTTTTACTCTCTGCACTCTGTTCTCTGTGATGTTTGGTCTCCGCACTATGATCTCTGAGAGTTTTACTCTCTGCACTCTGCTCTCTGTGATCTTTAGCTGCAACCTACACAAAAAAGGCAGATTGCACCTGAACTATAGGGATATCAGTATTCTCACAAGGAAGTTTTCTACTGTTGCTTGGGAGGATTTAAACAAGTGTGCTGGAGAGTGCGAGTATAGGAGTAACAGGTCAGCAACCAGAGTGATTGAGGAGAAGATTAACATTAAGTCAAGTCTGATAGTGGTGGGAGGAAGAACAGGCAAGGCAGAATAATAAAGACAGCAGCAATGATGTTCTGAAGTGTAATTATTTTCATACAACGAGTGCACTTCTGGTCATCCCATTACAGGGGACACTCTCTGAACTCTGATATCTGTGATATTTACTCTCCCTAGTCTGATCTCTGTTATTTTTACTCTCTGCCCTCAGCTCTCTTTGATTTTTAATCTCCGCACTCTGCTCTCCGTGATTTTTACTCCCTGTACTCAGCTCTCTGTGATTTTTACTCTCTGCACCCTGCTCTCTGTGATTTTTAATCTCTGCACTATGCTCTCTGTGATTTTTACTCCCTGCACTCTGATCTCGGTGATTTTCACTCTCCGCACTCTGCCCTCTGAGATTTTTACTCTCTGCACTCTGCTCTCTGTGATTTTTATTCTCCGCACTCTGCTCTCTCTGATTTTTAATCTCTGCACTCTGATCTCTGTGATTTTTACTCTCTGCACTCTGATCTCTGAGACTTTTCCTCTCTGCACTCTGATCTCTGTGATTTTCACTCACCGCTCTCTGCCCTCTGAGCTTTTTACTCTCTGCACTCAGCTCTCTGTGATTTTTACTCTCTGCACTAGGCACTCTGTGATTTTTACTCTCTGTACTCTGCTTTCTGTGATTTTTACTCTCTTCACTCTGCTCTCTGTGATATTTACTTTCTGCACTCTGATCTCTGTAACTTTTACTCTCCGCACTCATTTCTCTGTGATTTTTACTCTCTGCACTCAGATCTCTGTGATTTTTACTCTCCGAACTCTGCTCTCTGTGATTTTTAATCTCTGCACTGTGCTCTCTGATATTTTTACTCTCTGCACTCTGCTCTCTGTGATTTCTACTGTCCGCACTCTGTTCTCTGTGATTTTTATTCTCCGCACTCTGCTCTCTCTCATTTTAAATCTCCGCACTCTGCTGTTTGTGATTTTTACACTCTGCCCTCAGCAGTCTGTGATTTTTACTCTCTCTACTCTCCTCTCTGTGATTTCTACTCTGTGCACTCTGTTCTCTGTGATTTTTATTCTCCGCACTCTGCTCTCTCTGATTTTTAATCTCCGCACTCTGCTCTCTGTGATTTTTACTCTCTGCACTCAGCTGCCCGTGATTTTTACTCTCTGCCCTCAGGTCTGTGTGATTTTTACTCTCTGCACTCTGTTCTCTGTGATGTTTGGTCTCCGCATTATGATCTCTGAGAGTTTTACTCTCTGCACTCTGCTCTCTGTGATCTTTACTCTCTGCCCTCAGGTCTGTGTGATTTTACGCTCTGCACTCTGTTCTCTGTGATGTTTACTCTCTGAACTCTGATCTCTGTGATATTTACTCTCCCTAGTCTGATCTCTGTTATTTTTACTCTCTGCCCTCAGCTCTCTTTGATTTTTAATCTCCGCACTCTGCTCTCCGTGATTTTTACTCGCTGTACTCAGCTCTCTGTGATTTTTACTCTCTGCACCCTGCTCTCTGTGATTTTTAATCTCTGCACTATGTTCTCTGTGATTTTTACTCCCTGCACTCTGATCTCGGTGATTTTCACTCTCCGCACTCTGCCCTCTGAGGTTTTTACTCTCTGCACTCTGCTGTCTGTGATTTCTACTCTCTGCACTCTGTTCTCTGTGATTTTTATTCTCCGCACTCTGCTCTCTCTCATTTTTAATCTCTGCACTCTGATCTCTGTGATTTTTACTCTCTGCACTCTGATCTCTGAGACTTTTCCTCTCTGCACTCTGATCTCTGTGATTTTCACTCTCCGCTCTCTGCCCTCTGAGATTTTTACTCTCTACACTCAGCTCTTTGTGATTTTTACTCTCTGCACTCGGCACTCTGTGATTTTTACTCTCTGTACTCTGCTTTCTGTGATATTTACTCTCTTCACTCTGCTCTCTGTGATATTTACTTTCTGCACTCTGATCTCTGTAACTTTTACTCTCCGCACTCATTTCTCTGTGATTTTTACTCTCAGCACTCGGCACCCTGTGATTTTCACTCTCTTCATTCTGGTCTCTGTGATATTTACTCTCCGCACTGTGCTCTCTCTAATGTTTACTCTCTGTACTCTGCTCTCTTTGATTTTTACTCTCTGCACTCTGATTTCTGTGATTTTCACACTGTGCATTCTGTCTCTGTGATTTTTACTCTCTGCACACTGATCTCTGTGGCTTTTGCTCTCTGCACTCTGCTCTCTGTAATATTTACTCTCTGCACTCTTATTTCTGTGATATTTACTCTCCCTACTCTGTTCTCTGTTATTTTTACTCTCTGCCCTCAGCTCTCTCTGATTTTTAATCTCCGCACTCTGCTCTCCGTGATTTTTACTCGCTGTACTCTGCTCTCTGTGATTTTTACTCTCCGCAACCTGTTCTCTGTGATATTCACTCTCTTCACTCTGCCCTCTGAGAGTTTTACTCTCTGCACTCTGCTCTCTGTGATTTCTACTCTCTGTACTCTGCTCTCTGTGATTTTTACTTTCGGCACTCTGTTCTCTTTGATTTTTACAGTCTGCACTCTGTTCCCTGTCATTTTTACTCTCTGCACTCTGTTCTCTGTGATTTTTATTCTCCGCACTCTGCTCTCTCTGATTTTTCATCTCCGCACTCTGATCTCTGTGATTTTTACTCTCTGTACTCAGCTGTCTGTGATTTTTACTCGCTGCACTCGGTACTCTGTGATTTTTTTTTTCTCTCCGCACTGTGTTCTCTGTGATTTTTACAGTCTGCTCTCTGTTCTCTGTCATTTTTACTCTCCGCACCCTGCTCTCTGTGATTTTTACTCCCTGCACACTTCTCTCTGTGATTTTTACACTCCGCACTCTGCTTTCTGTGATTTTTACTCCGCCAATTCTGCTCTCTGTGGTTTTTACTCTCTGCTCTCTGATCTCTGTGATATTTACTCTGTGTACACCGTTTTCTGTGATTTTTACTCTCCCCAGTCTGTTCTCTGTGATTTTTATTCTCTGCACTCTGTTCTCTGTGATGTTTGCTCTCCGGACTCTGATCTCTGTGAGATTTACCCTCTGCCCTCTGCTCTCTGTGATTTTTACACTCTGCCCTCAGCTCTGTGTGATTTTTACTCTCCGCACACTGTTCTCTGTGATGGTTACTCTCTGCACTCTGTTCTCGGTGAGTTTTACAGACTACACTCTGTTCTCTGTGATTTTTACTCTCTGCACTCTGATCTCTGTGATTTTTACTCTCCGCACTCTGATCTCTGAGACTTTTATTCTCTGCACACAGATCTCTGTGATTTTTACTCTCCGCACTCTGGTCTCTGTGAGTTTTACTCTCTGCACTCTGCTCTCTGTGATTTCTACTCTCTGCACTCCGTTCTCTGTGACTTTTATTCTCCGCTCTCTGCTCTCTCTGATTTTTAATCTCCGCACTCTGCTCTCACTGATTTTTAATCTCCGCACTCTGCTTTCTCTGATTATTACTCTCTGCACTCAGCTGTCTGTGATTTTCACTCTCTGCACTCGGGACTCTGTGATTTTTACTCTCTGTACTCTGCTCTCTGTGTTTTTTATTCTCTGCACTATGTTCTCTGTGTTTATTACTCTGTTCACTCTGTTCTCTGTGATTTTTGCTCTCCGCACTCTGTTCTCTGTGATGTTTGTTCTCCGCACTATGATCTCTGAGAGTTTTACTCTCTGCCCTCTCCTCTCTGTGATCTTTACTCTCTGCCCTCAGGTCTGTGTGATTTTTACTCTCTGCACTCTGTTCTCTGTGATGTTTGGTCTCCGCCCTATGATCTCTGAGAGTTTTACTCTCTGCACTCTGCTCTCTGTGATCTTTACTCTCTGCCCTCAGGTCTGTGTGATTTTTACTCTCTGCACTCTGTTCTCTGTGATGTTTGGTCTCCGCACTATGATCTCTGAGAGTTTTACTCTCTGCACTCTGCTCTCTGTGATCTTTACTCTCTGCCCTCAGGTCTGTGTGATTTTTACTCTCTGCACTCTGTTCTCTGTGATGTTTACTCTCTGCACTCAGCTCTCAGAGATTCTTACTCTCTGCACTCTGATCTCTGGGATTTTTATTCTCTGCAATCCGCTCTCTGTGATTTTGAATTTCCGCACTCTGATCTCTGTGATTTTTACTCTCTTCACTCTGCTGTCTGTGATTTTTACTCCCTGCACACTTCTCTCTGTGATTTTTACACTCCGCACTCTGCTTTTTGTGATTTTTACTCCGCCAATTCTGATCTCTGTGATATTTACTCTGTGTACACTGTTTTCTGTGATTTTTACTCTCTGCACTCTAATTTCTGTGATTTTTACACTCTGCCCTCAGCTCTGTGTGATTTTTACTCTCCGCACACTGTTCTCTGTGATGGTTACTCTCTGCACTCTGTTCTCGGTGAGTTTTACAGACTGCACTCTATTCTCTGTGATTTTTACTCTCTGCACACTGATCTCTGTGATTTTTACTCTCTGCACTCTGATCTCTGAGACTTTTAATCTCTGCACACAGATCTCTGTGATTTTTACTCTCCGCACTCTGGTCTCTGTGATTTTTACTCTCTGCACTCTGTTCTCTGTGATTTCTACTCTCTGCACTCTGTTCTCTGTGACTTTTATTCTCCGCTCTCTGCTCTCTCTGATTTTTATTCTCCGCACTCTGCTCTCTCTGATTTTTCATCTCCGCACTCTGCTCTCTGCGATCGTTATTCTCTGCACTCAGCTGTCTGTGATTTTTACTCTCTGCACTCGGTACTCTGTGATTTTTTTTTTCTCTCCGCACTGTGTTCTCTGTGATTTTTACAGTCTGCTCTCTGTTCTCTGTCATTTTTACTCTCCGCACCCTGCTGTCTGTGATTTTTAATCACTGCACTATGCTCTCTGCGATTTTTACTCTCCGCACTCTGTTCTCTTTGATTTTTACAGTCTGCACTCTGTTCCGTCTTTTTTACTCTCTTCACTCTGATCTCTGTTATTTTTATTCTCCGCACTCTGCTCTCTCTGATTTTTCATCTCCGCACTCTGCTCTCTGTGATTTTAACTCTCTGCACTCAGCTGTCTGTGATTTTTACTCTCTGTACTCTGTTCTCTGTGATGTTTGCTCTCCGCACTATGATCTCTGAGAGTCTTACTCTCTGCCCTCTGCTCTCTGTGATCTTTACTCTCTGCCCTCAGGTCTGTGTGATGTTTACTCTCTGCACTCTGTTCTCTGTGATGCTTACTCTCTGCAGTCAGCTCTCAGAGATTCTTACTCTCTGCACTCTGATCTCTGGGATTTTGATTCTCTGCAATCCGTTCTCTGTGAGTTTGACTTTCCGCACTCTGATCTCTGCGATTTTCACTCTTTTCACTCTGCTGTCTGTGATTTTTACAGCCTGCACACTTCTCTCTGTGATTTTTACATTCCACACTCTGCTTTCTGTGATTTTTACTCTACCAATTCTGCTCTCTGCGGTTTTTACTCTCCGCACTCTGTTCTCTGTGATTTTTACTCTCTGCAGTCTGTTCTCTGTGATTTTTACTCTCTGCACTATGTTCTCTGTGATCATTACTCTGTGCAGTCTGTTCTCTGTGATTATTGCTCTTCGCACTCTGTTCTCTGTGATTTTTACTCTCTGCTCTCTGATCTCTGTGATATTTACTCTGTGTACACTGTTTTCTGTGATTTTTACTCTCCCCAGTCTGTTCTCTGTGATTTTTACTCTCTGCACTCTAATTTCTGTGATTTTCACTCTCTGCACTCTGCGCTCTGGGATTTTTACTCTCTGCACCCTGTTCTCTGTGATTTTTACTCTCTGTACTGTGCTCTCTCTAATTTTTACTCTCTGCACTCAGTTCTCTGTGATTTTTACTCTCCGCACTGTGCTCTCTCTAATTTTTAATCTCCTCACTCTGCTCTCTGTAATTTTTACTCTCTACACGCGGGACTCTGTGAATTTTACTCTCTGTACTCTGCTCTCTGTGATCTTTACTCACCGCACTCTGCTGTCTGTGATTTTTACTCTCCGCACTCTATTCTCTGAGATTTTTACACTCTGCAGTCTGTTTTCTGTCATTTTTACTCTCTGCACTCTGCGCTCTGTGATTTTTACACTCTGCACTCTAATTTCTGTGATTTTCACTCTCTGCACTCTGCGCTCTGTGATTTTTTTCTCTCTGCACTGTGTTCTCTGTGATTTTTACTCCCCGCCCTGTGCTCTCTCTAATTTTTACTCTCTGCACTCTGCTCTCTGTGATTTTTATTCTCTGCACTCTGATCTCTGTAATTTTTACTCTCCGCACTCCGATCTCTGTGATTTTTATTCTCTGGCCTCTGCTCTCTGTGAGTTATATTATCAGCACTCCATTCTTAGAGATTTTTACTCTCCGCACTCTGCCCTCTGAGATTTTTACTCTCAGCACTCTGCTCTCTGTGATTCCTACTCTCTGGACTCTGTTCTCTGTGATTTTTATTCTCCGCACTCTGCTCTCTCTGATTTTTAATCTCCTCACTCTGCTCTCTGTGCTTCTTACTCTCTGCACTCAGCTCTCTGTGATTTTTACTCTCAGCACTCGGCACCCTGTGATTTTCACTCTCTTCATTCTGGCCTCTGTGATATTTACTCTCCGCACTGTGCTCTCTCTAATGTTTACTCTCTGTACTCTGCTCTCTTTGATTTTTACTCTCTGCACTCTGATTTCTGTGATATTTACTCTCCCTACTCTGTTCTCTGTTATTTTTACTCTCTGCCCTCAGCTCTCTCTGATTTTTAATCTCCGCACTCTGCTCTCCGTGATTTTTACTCGCTGTACTCTGCTCTCTGTGATTTTTACTCTCCGCAACCTGTTCTCTGTGATATTCACTCTCTTCACTCTGCCCTCTGAGAGTTTTACTCTCTGCACTCTGCTCTCTGTGATTTCTACTCTCTGTACTCTGCTCTCTGTGATTTTTACTTTCGGCACTCTGTTCTCTTTGATTTTTACAGTCTGCACTCTGTTCCCTGTCATTTTTACTCTCTGCACTCTGTTCTCTGTGATTTTTATTCTCCGCACTCTGCTCTCTCTGATTTTTCATCTCCGCACTCTGATCTCTGTGATTTTTACTCTCTGTACTCAGCTGTCTGTGATTTTTACTCTCTGCACTCGGTACTCTGTGATTTTTTCTCTCCGCACCCTGCTCTCTGTGATTTTTAATTACTGCACTATGCTCTCTGTGATTTTTACTCTCTGCACTCTGTTCTCTGTGATGTTTGCTCTCCGCACTATGATCTCTGAGAGTCTTACTCTCTGCCCTCTGCCCACTGTGATCTTTACTCTCTGCCCTCAGGTCTGTGTGATTTTTACTCTCTGCACTCTGTTCTCTGTGATGTTTACTCTCTGCACTCAGCTCTCAGAGATTCTTACTCTCTGCATTCTGATCTCTGGGATTTTTAATCTCTGCAATCCGCTCTCTGTGATTTTGACTTTCCGCACTCTGATCTCTGTGATTTTTACTCTCTTCACTCTGCTGTCTGTGATTTTTACTCCCTGCACACATCTCTCTGTGATTTTTACACTCCGCACTCTGCTTTCTGTGATTTTTACTCCGCCAATTCTGCTCTCTGTGGTTTTTACTCTCTGCTCTCTGATCTCTGTGATATTTACTCTGTGTACACTGTTTTCTGTGATTTTTACTCTCCCCAGTCTGTTCTCTGTGATTTTTATTCTCTGCACTCTGTTCTCTGTGATGTTTGCTCTCCGGACTCTGATCTCTGTGAGATTTACCCTCTGCCCTCTGCTCTCTGTGATTTTTACACTCTGCCCTCAGCTCTGTGTGATTTTTACTCTCCGCACACTGTTCTCTGTGATGGTTACTCTCTGCACTCTGTTCTCGGTGAATTTTACAGACTACACTCTGTTCTCTGTGATTTTTACTCTCTGCACTCTGATCTCTGTGATTTTTACTCTCCGCACTCTGATCTCTGAGACTTTTATTCTCTGCACACAGATCTCTGTGATTTTTACTCTCCGCACTCTGGTCTCTGTGAGTTTTACTCTCTGCACTCTGCTCTCTGTGATTTCTACTCTCTGCACTCCGTTCTCTGTGACTTTTATTCTCCGCTCTCTGCTCTCTCTGATTTTTAATCTCCGCACTCTGCTCTCACTGATTTTTAATCTCCGCACTCTGCTTTCTCTGATTATTACTCTCTGCACTCAGCTGTCTGTGATTTTCACTCTCTGCACTCGGCACTCTGTGATTTTTACTCTCTGTACTCTGCTCTCTGTGATTTTTATTCTCTGCACTATGTTCTCTGTGTTTATTACTCTGTTCACTCTGTTCTCTGTGATTTTTGCTCTCCGCACTCTGTTCTCTGTGATGTTTGTTCTCCGCACTATGATCTCTGAGAGTTTTACTCTCTGCCCTCTCCTCTCTGTGATCTTTACTATCTGCCCTCAGGTCTGTGTGATTTTTACTCTCTGCACTCTGTTCTCTGTGATGTTTGGTCTCCGCCCTATGATCTCTGAGAGTTTTACTATCTGCACTCTGCTCTCTGTGATCTTTACTCTCTGCCCTCAGGTCTGTGTGATTTTTACTCTCTGCACTCTGTTCTCTGTGATGTTTGGTCTCCGCACTATGATCTCTGAGAGTTTTACTCTCTGCACTCTGCTCTCTGTGATCTTTACTCTCTGCCCTCAGGTCTGTGTGATTTTTACTCTCTGCACTCTGTTCTCTGTGATGTTTGGTCTCCGCCCTATGATCTCTGAGAGTTTTACTCTCTGCACTCTGCTCTCTGTGATCTTTACTCTCTGCCCTCAGGTCTGTGTGATTTCTACTCTCTGCACTCTGTTCTCTGTGATGTTTGGTCTCCGCACTATGATCTCTGAGAGTTTTACTCTCTGCACTCTGCTCTCTGTGATCTTTACTCTCTGCCCTCAGGTCTGTGTGATTTTTACTCTCTGCACTCTGTTCTCTGTGATGTTTGGTCTCCGCACTATGATCTCAGAGAGTTTTACTCTCTGCACTCTGCTCTCTGTGATCTTTACTCTCTGCCCTCAGGTCTGTGTGATTTTTACTCTCTGCACACTGTTCTCTGTGATGTTTGGTCTCCGCAATATGATCTCTGAGAGTTTTACTCTCTGCACTCTGCTCTCTGTGATCTTTACTCTCTGCCCTCAGGTCTGTGTGATTTTTACTCTCTGCACTCTGTTCTCTGTGATGTTTACTCTCTGAACTCTGATATCTGTGATATTTACTCTCCCTAGTCTGATCTCTGTTATTTTTACTCTCTGCCCTCAGCTCTCTTTGATTTTTAATCTCCGCACTCTGCTCTCCGTGATTTTTACTCCCTGTACTCAGCTCTCTGTGATTTTTACTCTCTGCACCCTGCTCTCTGTGATTTTTAATCTCTGCACTATGCTCTCTGTGATTTTTACTCCCTGCACTCTGATCTCGGTGATTTTCACTCTCCGCACTCTGCCCTCTGAGATTTTTACTCTCTGCACTCTGCTCTCTGTGATTTTTATTCTCCGCACTCTGCTCTCTCTGATTTTTAATCTCTGCACTCTGATCTCTGTGATTTTTACTCTCTGCACTCTGATCTCTGAGACTTTTCCTCTCTGCACTCTGATCTCTGTGATTTTCACTCACCGCTCTCTGCCCTCTGAGCTTTTTACTCTCTGCACTCAGCTCTCTGTGATTTTTACTCTCTGCACTAGGCACTCTGTGATTTTTACTCTCTGTACTCTGCTTTCTGTGATTTTTACTCTCTTCACTCTGCTCTCTGTGATATTTACTTTCTGCACTCTGATCTCTGTAACTTTTACTCTCCGCACTCATTTCTCTGTGATTTTTACTCTCTGCACTCAGATCTCTGTGATTTTTACTCTCCGAACTCTGCTCTCTGTGATTTTTAATCTCTGCACTGTGCTCTCTGATATTTTTACTCTCTGCACTCTGCTCTCTGTGATTTCTACTGTCCGCACTCTGTTCTCTGTGATTTTTATTCTCCGCACTCTGCTGTCTCTCATTATAAATCTCCGCACTCTGCTGTTTGTGATTTTTACACTCTGCACTCAGCAGTCTGTGATTTTTACTCTCTCTACTCTGCTCTCTGTGATTTCTACTCTGTGCACTCTGTTCTCTGTGATTTTTATTCTCCGCACTCTGCTCTCTCTGATTTTTAATCTCCGCACTCTGCTCTCTGTGATTTTTACTCTCTGCACTCAGCTGCCCGTGATTTTTACTCTCTGCCCTCAGGTCTGTGTGATTTTTACTCTCTGCACTCTGTTCTCTGTGATGTTTAGTCTCCGCATTATGATCTCTGAGAGTTTTACTCTCTGCACTCTGCTCTCTGTGATCTTTACTCTCTGCCCTCAGGTCTGTGTGATTTTTACTCTCTGCACTCTGTTCTCTGTGATGTTTACTCTCTGAACTCTGATCTCTGTGATATTTACTCTCCCTAGTCTGATCTCTGTTATTTTTACTCTCTGCCCCCAGCTCTCTTTGATTTTTAATCTCCGCACTCTGCTCTCCGTGATTTTTACTCGCTGTACTCAGCTCTCTGTGATTTTTACTCTCTGCACCCTGCTCTCTGTGATTTTTAATCTCTGCACTATGTTCTCTGTGATTTTTACTCCCTGCACTCTGATCTCGGTGATTTTCACTCTCCGCACTCTGCCCTCTGAGATTTTTACTCTCTGCACTCTGCTGTCTGTGATTTCTACTCTCTGCACTCTGTTCTCAGTGATTTTTATTCTCCGCACTCTGCTCTCTCTCATTTTTAATCTCTGCACTCTGATCTCTGTGATTTTTACTCTCTGCACTCTGATCTCTGAGACTTTTCCTCTCTGCACTCTGATCTCTGTGATTTTCACTCTCCGCTCTCTGCCCTCTGAGATTTTTACTCTCTACACTCAGCTCTTTGTGATTTTTACTCTCTGCACTCGGCACTCTGTGATTTTTACTCTCTGTACTCTGCTTTCTGTGATTTTTACTCTCTTCACTCTGCTCTCTGTGATATTTACTTTCTGCACTCTGATCTCTGTAACTTTTACTCTCCGCACTCATTTCTCTGTGATTTTTACTCTCTGCACTCAGATCTCTGTGATTTATACTCTCCAAACTCTGCTCTCTGTGATTTTTAATCTCTGCACTGTGCTCTCTGATATTTTTACTCTCTGCACTCTGCTCTCTGTGATATTCACGCTCTTCACTCTGGCCTCTGAGATTTTTACTCTCTGCACTCTGCTCTCTGTGATTTCTACTCTGTGCACTCTGTTCTCTGTGATTTTTATTCTCCGCACTCTGCTCTCTCTGATTTTTAATCTCCGCACTCTGCTCTCTGTGATTTTTACTCTCTTCACTCTGCTGTCTGTGATTTTTACTCCCTGCACACTTCTCTCTGTGATTTTTACACTCCGCACTCTGCTTTTTGTGATTTTTACTCCGCCAATTCTGATCTCTGTGATATTTACTCTGTGTACACTGTTTTCTGTGATTTTTACTCTCTGCACTCTAATTTCTGTGATTTTCGCTCTCTGCACTCTGCGGTCTGTGATTTTTATTCTCTGCACTCTGTTCTCTGTGATGTTTGCTCTCCGGACTCTGATCTCTGTGTGTTTTACCCTCTGCCCTCTGCTCTCTGTGATTTTTACACTCTGCCCTCAGCTCTGTGTGATTCTTACTCTTCGCACACTGTTCTCTGTGATGGTTACTCTCTGCACTCTGTTCTCGGTGAGTTTTACAGACTGCACTCTATTCTCTGTGATTTTTACTCTCTGCACACTGATCTCTGTGATTTTTACTCTCTGCACTCTGATCTCTGAGACTTTTAATCTCTGCACACAGATCTCTGTGATTTTTACTCTCCGCACTCTGGTCTCTGTGATTTTTACTCTCTGCACTCTGTTCTCTGTGATTTCTACTCTCTGCACTCTGTTCTCTGTGACTTTTATTCTCCGCTCTCTGCTCTCTCTGATTTTTATTCTCCGCACTCTGCTCTCTCTGATTTTTCATCTCCGCACTCTGCTCTCTGCGATCGTTATTCTCTGCACTCAGCTGTCTGTGATTTTTACTCTCTGCACTCGGTACTCTGTGATTTTTTTTTCTCTCCGCACTGTGATCTCTGTGATTTTTACAGTCTGCTCTCTGTTCTCTGTCATTTTTACTCTCCGCACCCTGCTGTCTGTGATTTTTAATCACTGCACTATGCTCTCTGCGATTTTTACTCTCCGCACTCTGTTCTCTTTGATTTTTACAGTCTGCACTGTGTTCCGTCTTTTTTACTCTCTTCACTCTGATCTCTGTTATTTTTATTCTCCGCACTCTGCTCTCTCTGATTTTTCATCTCCGCACTCTGCTCTCTGTGATTTTAACTCTCTGCACTCAGCTGTCTGTGATTTTTACTCTCTGCACTCTGTTCTCTGTGATGTTTGCTCTCCGCACTATGATCTCTGAGAGTCTTACTCTCTGCCCTCTGCTCTCTGTGATCTTTACTCTCTGCCCTCAGGTCTGTGTGATGTTTACTCTCTGCACTCTGTTCTCTGTGATGCTTACTCTCTGCAGTCAGCTCTCAGAGATTTTTACTCTCTGCACTCTGATCTCTGGGATTTTTATTCTCTGCAATCCGTTCTCTGTGAGTTTGACTTTCCGCACTCTGATCTCTGCGATTTTCACTCTTTTCACTCTGCTGTCTGTGATTTTTACACCCTGCACACTTCTCTCTGTGATTTTTACACTCCACACTCTGCTTTCTGTGATTATTACTCTGCCAATTCTGCTCTCTGCGGTTTTTACTCTCCGCACTCTGTTCTCTGTGATTTTTACTCTCTGCACTCTGTTCTCTGTGATTTTACTCTCTGCACTATGTTCTCTGTGATCATTACTCTGTGCAGTCTGTTCTCTGTGATTATTGCTCTCCGCACTCTGTTCTCTGTGATTTTTACTCTCTGCTCTCTGATCTCTGTGATATTTACTCTGTGTACACTGTTTTCTGTGATTTTTACTCTCCCCAGTCTGTTCTCTGTGATTTTTACTCTCTGCACTCTAATTTCTGTGATTTTCACTCTCTGCACTCTGCGCTCTGGGATTTTTACTCTCTGCACTCTGTTCTCTGTGATTTTTACTCTCCGTACTGTGCTCTCTCTAATTTTTACTCTCTGCACTCTGTTCTCTGTGATTTTTATTCTCCGCACTGTGCTCTCTCTAATTTTTAATCTCCTCACTCTGCTCTCTGTAATTTTTACTCTCTACACGCGGGACTCTGTGAATTTTACTCTCTGTACTCTGCTCTCTGTGATCTTTACTCACCGCACTCTGCTGTCTGTGATTTTTACTCTCCGCACTCTATTCTCTGAGATTTTTACACTCTGCACTCTGTTTTCTGTCATTTTTACTCTCTGCACTCTGCGCTCTGCGATTTTTACACTCTGCACTCTAATTTCTGTGATTTTCACTCTCTGCACTCTGCGCTCTGTGATTTTTTTCTCTCTGCACTGTGTTCTCTGTGATTTTTACTCCCCGCCCTGTGCTCTCTCTAATTTTTACTCTCCGCACTCTGCCCTCTGAGATTTTTACTCTCTGCACTCTGCTCTCTGTGATTCCTACTCTCTGGACTCTGTTCTCTGTGATTTTTATTCTCCGCACTCTGCTCTCTCTGATTTTTAATCTCCTCACTCTGCTCTCTGTGCTTCTTACTCTCTGCACTTAGCTCTCTGTGATTTTTACTCTCAGCACTCGGCACCCTGTGATTTTCACTCTCTTCATTCTGGTCTCTGTGATATTTACTCTCCGCACTGTGCTCTCTCTAATGTTTACTCTCTGTACTCTGCTCTCTTTGATTTTTACTCTCTGCACTCTGATTTCTGTGATTTTCACACTGTGCATTCTGTCTCTGTGATTTTTACTCTCTGCACACTGATCTCTGTGGCTTTTGCTCTCTGCACTCTGCTGTCTGTAATATTTACTCTCTGCACTCTTATTTCTGTGATATTTACTCTCCCTACTCTGTTCTCTGTTATTTTTACTCTCTGCCCTCAGCTCTCTCTGATTTTTAATCTCCGCACTCTGCTCTCCGTGATTTTTACTCGCTGTACTCTGCTCTCTGTGATTTTTACTCTCCGCAACCTGTTCTCTGTGATATTCACTCTCTTCACTCTGCCCTCTGAGAGTTTTACTCTCTGCACTCTGCTCTCTGTGATTTCTACTCTCTGTACTCTGCTCTCTGTGATTTTTACTTTCGGCACTCTGTTCTCTTTGATTTTTACAGTCTGCACTCTGTTCCCTGTCATTTTTACTCTCTGCACTCTGTTCTCTGTGATTTTTATTCTCCGCACTCTGCTCTCTCTGATTTTTCATCTCCGCACTCTGATCTCTGTGATTTTTACTCTCTGTACTCAGCTGTCTGTGATTTTTACTCTCTGCACTCGGTACTCTGTGATTTTTTTTTTCTCTCCGCACTGTGTTCTCTGTGATTTTTACAGTCTGCTCTCTGTTCTCTGTCATTTTTACTCTCCGCACCCTGCTCTCTGTGATTTTTACTCCCTGCACACTTCTCTCTGTGATTTTTACACTCCGCACTCTGCTTTCTGTGATTTTTACTCCGCCAATTCTGCTCTCTGTGGTTTTTACTCTCTGCTCTCTGATCTCTGTGATATTTACTCTGTGTACACCGTTTTCTGTGATTTTTACTCTCCCCAGTCTGTTCTCTGTGATTTTTATTCTCTGCACTCTGTTCTCTGTGATGTTTGCTCTCCGGACTCTGATCTCTGTGAGATTTACCCTCTGCCCTCTGCTCTCTGTGATTTTTACACTCTGCCCTCAGCTCTGTGTGATTTTTACTCTCCGCACACTGTTCTCTGTGATGGTTACTCTCTGCACTCTGTTCTCGGTGAGTTTTACAGACTACACTCTGTTCTCTGTGATTTTTACTCTCTGCACTCTGATCTCTGTGATTTTTACTCTCCGCACTCTGATCTCTGAGACTTTTATTCTCTGCACACAGATCTCTGTGATTTTTACTCTCCGCACTCTGGTCTCTGTGAGTTTTACTCTCTGCACTCTGCTCTCTGTGATTTCTACTCTCTGCACTCCGTTCTCTGTCACTTTTATTCTCCGTTCTCTGCTCTCTCTGATTTTTAATCTCCGCACTCTGCTCTCACTGATTTTTAATCTCCGCACTCTGCTTTCTCTGATTATTACTCTCTGCACTCAGCTGTCTGTGATTTTCACTCTCTGCACTCGGTACTCTGTGATTTTTACTCTCTGTACTCTGCTCTCTGTGATTTTTATTCTCTGCACTATGTTCTCTGTGTTTATTACTCTGTTCACTCTGTTCTCTGTGATTTTTGCTCTCCGCACTCTGTTCTCTGTGATGTTTTGTCTCCGCACTATGATCTCTGAGAGTTTTACTCTCTGCACTCTGCTCTCTGTGATCTTTACACTCTGCCCTCAGGTCTGTGTGATTTTTACTCTCTGCACTCTGTTCTCTGTGATGTTTGGTCTCCGCACTATGATCTCTGAGAGTTTTACTCTCTGCACTCTGCTCTCTGTGATCTTTACTCTCTGCCCGCAGGTCTGTGTGATTTTTACTCTCTGCACTCTGTTCTCTGTGATGTTCGGTCTCCGCACTATGATCTCTGAGAGTTTTACTCTCTGCACTCTGCTCTCTGTGATCTTTACTCTCTGCCCTCAGGTCTGTGTGATTTTTACTCTCTGCACTCTGTTCTCTGTCATGTTTGGTCTCCGCACTATGATCTCTGAGAGTTTTACTCTCTGCACTCTGCTCTCTGTGATCTTTACTCTCTGCCCACAGGTCTGTGTGATTTTTACTCTCTGCACTCTGTTCTCTGTGATGTTTACTCTCTGAACTCTGTTCTCTGTGATTTTTACTCTCCGCACTGTGCTCTCTCTAATGTTTCATCTCCTCACTCTGCTCTCTGTGATTTTTACTCACTGTACTCTGCTTTCTGTGATTTTTACTCTCTTCACTCTGCTCTCTGTGATATTTACTTTCTGCACTCTGATCTCTGTAACTTTTACTCTCCGCACTCTGATCTCTGTGATTTTTACTCTCTGTACTCGGCACTCTGTGATTTTTACTCTCTGTACTCTGCTCTCTGTGATTTTTACACTCTTCACTCTGCTCTCTGTGATTTTTACTCTCCGCACACTGTTCTCTGTGATGGTTACGCTCTGCACTCTGTTCTCGGTGATTTTTACAGTCTGCACGATGTTCTCTGTGATTTTTACTCTCTGCACTCTGATCTCTGTGATTTTCACTCTCCGCACTCTGCCCTCTGAGATTTTTACTCTCTGCACTCTGCTCTCTGTGATTTCTACTCTCTGCACTCTGTTCTCTGTGATTTTTATTCTCCGCACTCTGCTCTCTCTGATTTTTAATCTCTGCACTCTGATCTCTGTGATTTTTACTCTCTGCACTCTGATCTCTGAGACTTTTCCTCTCTGCACTCTGATCTCTGTGATTTTCACTCTCCGCACTCTGCTCTCTGTGATTTCTAGTCTCT
This sequence comes from Mobula birostris, assembly GCF_030028105.1. NCBI lineage: Eukaryota > Metazoa > Chordata > Chondrichthyes > Myliobatiformes > Myliobatidae > Mobula > Mobula birostris. The sequence continues at coordinate 131,524 of NW_027274131.1, forward strand.
GCACTCTGTTCTCTGTGATTTTTACTCTCTGCACTCGGTACTCTGTGATTTTTTCTCTCCGCACTGTGTTTTCTGTGATTTTTACAGTCTGCTCTCTGTTCTCTGTCATTTTTACTCTCCGCACCCTGCTCTCTGTGATTTTTAATCACTGCACTATGCTCTCTGTGATTTTTACTCTCTGCACTCTGTTCTCTGTGATGTTTGCTCTCCGCACTATGATCTCTGAGAGTCTTACTCTCTGCCCTCTGCCCACTGTGATCTTTACTCTCTGCCCTCAGGTCTGTGTGATTTTTACTCTCTGCACTCTGTTCTCTGTGATGTTTACTCTCTGCACTCAGCTCTCAGAGATTCTTACTCTCTGCACTCTGATCTCTGGGATTTTTATTCTCTGCAATCCGCTCTCTGTGATTTTGACTTTCCG